>NC_090752.1:46618842-46621196 GCF_036898095.1 Palaemon carinicauda
AAAAGAAACAAACTAAAACATATAATTATAATGTTCGCTTTATCAAAGGAATAACGAAACACTTAAAAGAAATATTGGATGGTTTGATATCAACAATTTACTTCGGGAAACTTTTACCTGAAATCTCATTAAATTTTCCCTTACCTTCTATAAAGGATAGCCGTATTCAACAGCAACTCCCCTTCACGCATGCGCGCGCGCACACACACACACACACACACACACACACACCCAAAAGTGCAAAAAGGGTACTTTTAATTACGGGCGATTAATTATATATAATAACATTAACTAGGGAGAAAATCTATTTTTTAAAGCAAGTTTGCTGAAATATAGCAAAATCTGAAACAAATAAATTATACGAGGATTCTCTCATACATTACCAAACTTTAAGGCTTCTCTCTTAAATATGATTTAAGCTTTAAGGCTTCACCCATGTAAATTAAGCTTCAAAACCTCCCCACACATATGACTTAAGTTTTAAGGTTTAGCCCATGTAAATTAAGCTTCTTAAGCCTCCCCCATATATAACTAAGGCTTTAAGGCTTCTTTTCATATAAATTGAACCTCAAAGCTTCCCCCCAAATATGATTAAAGCTTTAAGGTTCCACCCATGTAAATTAAGCTTCAAAGCCTCCCCACACATAAGACTTAAATGTTAAGGTTTCTCCCATGTAAATTAAACTTCTAAGTTTCCCTCACATAGAACTTAAGCTTTAAGGCTTCTTTTCATTTAAATTAAGCATCAAAGCTTCCCCCACATAAGCTTAAGCTTTAAGGATTCTCCCCATATAAGACCTAAGCTTCATCCTTCTCTCGTAACCATTAGAAACATCCTACAAAATGCATCACAAGGAAGCATAACATTGTCCTACACTTACAAATAAAATATTCATTCATCTGAAGGTTCCTGAATATCCAAGAGACCTGGAACTAGATGGATATGAGAAGAGGAAGGTTGAAAGGTAAGCACCATCTGTTCTTTATTGTCAATGATATGTAGTTCCATCTATTTAGAGGATGGATGGTGCGGAGGGAGTTAGGACGGCTTGGGAGGAACCTTGTAAGGCAAGAAGGTCAGGGAATTCGATGGCGAGATAAGGTGAGGGATGATATGGAGAGAAGAGGTTTGGTGGAAGAGGATGCCTTTGATTGAAGGCATTGAGATAATACCACCAGAGAGTTATGTGGTCCTTTGACTGGCCAGACAGTACTTCATTGGATCCTTCTCTCTAGTTACGGTTCACTTTCCCTTAGCCTACACATACACCGAATAGTCTGGCCTATTCTTTACAGATTCTCCTCTGTCCTCATTCACCTGACAGCACTGAGATTGCCAAACAATTCTTCTTCACCCAAGAGGGGTTAACTACTGCACTGTAATTGTCCAGTGGCTGCTTTCCTCTCGGTAAGGGTAGAAGAGACTCTTTAGCTATGGTAAGCAGCTCTTCTAGGAAAAGGACACTACAAAATCAAACCATTGTTCTCTAGTCTTGGGTAGTGTCATAGCCTCTGTGCCATAGTCTTCCACTATCTTGGGTTAGAGTTCTCTTGCTTGAGGGTACACTCTGGCACACTATTCTATCACGTTTCTCTTCCTCTTGTTTTGTTAAAGTTTTCATAGTTTATAAAGGAAATATTTATTTAAATGTCTTTGTTCTTAAAACATTATTTTTCCTTGTTTCCTTTCCTCACAAGGCTATTTTCCCTGTTGGGCCCCCTGGGCTTATAAGATCTTGCTTTTCCAACTAGGGTTGTAGCTTAGCAAGTAATAATAATAATAATAATTGGAGAGGATGCATCAGGCAACCGATCCCTTAACGTAGGGATAACGGTGGAGAAGATGTTGTTATTGTTGTGTTGTTGTTGTAGATTGCCATGCCTATAGCATGACACGGGCTCTTGTCGTTGGACAGCCCGTAAGAGACTGGTAAACTGGAATGAGGAGAACTCCAAGGGAGTAAAAAATTGTTGTTATTAAGAGGATAGGTTGGGTATTGAAAGAGTATGTATTGGAGAAAGGATGCAGGATGAGGATTTGAAGGAGGGATTGGATATGACATGGAAAGGGAAGAGAAAATGTGTATGTCCATCTATTTAGAGGCTGAAATGTACAAGGAATATGTTTTTATTGGGCAGAATTTCTTAATTATCTTCGTCTCTGTCTACAGATTTTACCTATCTCTATATAGGTCGCTTCTCATTTCTTTTCTATATTAGACATGCTGTTCTCTTGAATTTTTTTTTCTGCGTGTCATTTGATACTCTCTCTCTCTCTCTCTCTCTCTCTCTCTCTCTCTCTCTCTCTCTCTCTCTCTCTCTCCTCTCATTCACTCTTCTCCAAATTTAATTTT
>NC_090752.1:46621696-46691696 GCF_036898095.1 Palaemon carinicauda
ATAGAACAGCATGCCTGAGTGTACCCAAGACTAGAGAACATCAGTTTGATTTTAGTGTGTCCTAGGAAAGCTGCTTACCATAGGTAAAGAGTCTCTTCTACTCTTGCCCAGAGGAAAATAGCCACTGAACAATTACATTGCAGTAGTTAACCCTTTGAGCAAAGAATTGTTTGGTAATCTCAGTGATGTCAGGTGTACGAGGAAATAGGAGAATGTGGAAAGAATAGGCTAGACCATTCGGTGTATGTGTAGGTACAGCCAAAATGAGCCGTACTCAGAAAGAGGGATCCAATGTAGTACTTTCTCCAAGGAGTATCTCAACAGGTGGCTGGTGCCCTGGGCAACATAGTACCTAAAATTTATAAACAGAAGGCTAAAGTAAAGTCCTCCACCAACGCTAGAGGTTTGTATTCATGGAATATAAAAATTTTATTCAATTTTGTTTCAACAATACAAAAAACTTTAATGCTACTTGTAGTACTACATATATGACAGTGACAAGTGGTCATACCTACACAACTTTCTTTGCCAAATTAACAATCAATGAAGTTGGAAGCATATAAAATATAAGAACTCTTTATAAATACAACAAATTCTAAAAGTAATTTGCATTTTGCTTAGCAATATAAACATGACAAATTCGGAGATAATTTGTATTTTTCCTAACCATACAAACCTTAGCTATTTACATTGGGTTTACTTTTCGGCGTAGCTGAAATGACGAGCCAATAGTTTTTAACGAGGGTTAACTACCCCCGCGCTAGTTAGCGGGGGTAGGGGAAGGGGTAGCTTGCTACCCCTCCCCCCCCCCACACACCGGTGATTTGCTTCACTTCACTTAGAGGTAGGACTGGACTTGGGGGTCAGGGCTGGCGGGCAAATATGTGTAAATAGCTAAGGTTTGTATGGTTAGGAAAAATACAAATTATCTCCGAATTTATCATTTGTTCCGTAACCGAAATACAAACCACGCTATTTACATTGGGTGACTTACTCCTTAGGAAGGGTGGAAAGTCCCCAGCCTTACTGACTTTGGCTTTGCCCGGGGGCTCCGCCTCCCAGTGAGTAGCACTTGAGAAAAGGAGCCCCTGCACCTCACAAGCTCCTTGCTTCGCTAGGAACGAGTGGCCTACATAATCTGTGTGTGGAGGAAAGAACATGACTCGTCCTATGAAGTTGACCTTCAGACCTTTAGATAGGAATTCAGGATAGGACGTTCCCAATACCACCTCGTCAGGGTATGGGGGACGCGACAGTATTAAACTTAATACTAGGAGCACAAGGAAGAATGGGTTACCTGCAGAGGTCGAGGTCAGCTATGCGAAGACCAGGATGCTGCTTCCCCAAAAGAGGGGAAAATGAAGAAAGAAGTAAGGTCCAGACAAACTCTTTCATTCACGCAGACTAAAACCGGGTAACAACGCCCTCAACCTACTGCTACTTGTCCATAAAGGAGCCTGAGGTTAGACCAGCTGTTGTGCAGCCACCACAGGGCCGATAGAAAACGTATCGAGGCGTGGGTCACGTCCTGCAGGTAGTGGGCTGTGAAGGTCGTCTGACGCTTCCAGACCCCAGCTTGAAGCACCTGCGTCACAGAGAAGTTTCTCTTGAAGGCCAGGGACGTAGCAACGCCCCTGACATCATGTGCCCTAGGGCGACGTGACGGAGGAGGGTCTGGATTCAAGGCGTGATAGATAACCCTTCGAATCCAAGCCGAGATGGTATTCTTGATGACCCTCCTCTTCGTCCTGCCTGTGCTAACAAACAATGCTCGCACTTGAGGACGAACTGCAGCTGTTCTCTTCAAGTAATGCCTCAGACTCCTCACTGGACATAGTAGCAGCTGGTCTGGGTCGCTTGTTACAGAACGGAGACTCGCGATCCTGAAAGAGTCGAATCTTGGATCCGGCACTCCAGGATTCTGAGTCTTGGCAACAAACTCAGGGACGAACCTGAACGTTACCTCCCCCCCCCCCCCCCCCCCCTTGAATGGGCGATGTCGTACGAGAGACCATGAAGTTCACTGACTCGCTTGGCCGAAGCCAAAGCGAGCAGGAAATCCGTCTTCCAAGACAGGTGGCGATCAGAGGCCTGGCGTAATTGTTCGAAGGGAGGTCTCTTAAGAGCCCTGATAACCCGAACCACGTTCCAAGGAGGAGGTCTCACTTCCGACTGAGGGCAGGTAAGCTCATAGCTACGTATGAGTAGAGAGAGTTCCAGCGAGGAAGAAATGTCCACGCCTTTCAGCCTAAAAGCCAAGCTTAAAGCTGAGCGATAGCCTTTAACTGCTGAGACAGAAAGGCGCATTTCCTCACGCAGATACACGAGGAAGTCCGCTATTGCTGGAATAGTGGCATCGAGTGGAGAGATACCCCTCCCACGACACCAACCACAGAAGACTCTCCACTTCGCCTGGTAGACTCCTACAGAGGACTTTCGCAGGTGCCGAGACATTCTCTCCGCAACCTGTTGCGAAAAGCCTCTCTCCGTGAGGA
Source organism: Palaemon carinicauda (assembly GCF_036898095.1). Taxonomy (NCBI): domain Eukaryota; kingdom Metazoa; phylum Arthropoda; class Malacostraca; order Decapoda; family Palaemonidae; genus Palaemon; species Palaemon carinicauda. The sequence continues at coordinate 46,624,192 of NC_090752.1, forward strand.
GACGCTGGACAGTCTCCAGGCATGAAGCCGAAGCGAGGCCCCGGCCTTGTGAGGGATGTTGGAGTGTGGTTGTCTGAGTAGCTCGTGTCGTGGGGTAGTTCTCTCGGGAGCTCCGTCAGGAGCTGCAGAAGGTCCGGGAACCATTCCGCGTGATGCCATAGCAGAGCTATCAGAGTCATCGAACAGTTGACCAATAGTCTGGTCCTGTTGAGCACCCTTCTCATCAGACAGAACGGTGGGAAGGCGTACACGTCGATGTTGTCCCACCGTTCTTGCCAGAGTGCCTTGGGGTCCGGGACTGGGGAGCAGTACAGAGGCAGCTTGAAATTCAATGCTGTCGCGAACAGATCCACGGTCGGGGAACCCCACAAAGTCAGGACTTTGTTGGCTATCTGAGGATCCAAAGACCACTCGGTACTCACTATCTGCGAAGCCCTGCTCAGACTGTCGGCGAGCACATTCCTCTTGCCAGGAATGAAGCGAGCTGATAGTGTTATCGAGTGGACTTCGGTCCACCTCAGAATCTCTATTGCAAGATGGGATAGCTGCTGCGAAAAAGTACCTCCCTGCTTGTTGATATAAGCCACTACCGTGGTGTTGTCGCTCATCACCACCACGGAGTGACCCGCCAGGGTCCGCTGGAACTGTTGAAGAGCCAGGAATACGGCCTTCATTTCTAGCAGGTTGATGTGCAGGTACTTTTCTGATTCTGACCAAAGGCCTGAGGTCCTCTGGTTCAGAACGTGCGCCCCCCACCCTTCTTTTGACGCGTCCAAAAACAGTGTCAATTCCGGGGGGAGGACGAGAAGATCCACTCCCTTCCGCAGGTTCTCGTCGACCAGCCACCACCGCAGGTCCGCCTGTTCCAAAGGTCCTATCGGGACCTGTACGTCCAGGGAATCGGATCCTTGATTCCACCGGGACCTGAGCCGCCACTGCAGGGATCTCATCCTGAGGTGGCCGTTTGGAACCAGACGAGCCAGGGAGGACAGGTGACCTAAGAGACGCAACCACGATTGGGCGGGAAGCTCTTCTCGCCAGAGGAAGGGTTCCGCCACCCTCCTCAGCCTTGCTATCCTATCGTCTGATGGAAAGGCTTTGTGGAGATTGGTGTCTAACAACATGCCTAGATAAACCAGTCGTTGGGACGGCTGCAGAGAGGACTTCTTGAGATGTACCACGATCCCCAGATCCTGGCAAAGACTCAGAAGCCTGTCTCAGTGTCGAAAAAGGGTCGACTCCGAGTCTGCTAGGATCAGCCAGTTGTCCAGATAACGAAGGAGACGGATGCCGTTCCTGTGCGCCCAAGATGAAATCAGGGTGAACACTCTGGTGAACACCTGAGGTGCTGTGGAGAGACCGAAGCACTGCACCTTGAACTGGTAGGTCTTGCCGTCTAGGCTGAATCTCAAGTACTTCCTGGAAGACGGATGGATTGGGATCAAGAAGTACGTGTCCTTTAGATCCAGTGTGCACATGAAGTCTAGAGGTCTCACCACAAGTCTGACCGTGTCCGCTGTCTCCATGCTGAACCGAGTTTGCTTGACAAACTTGTTCAGAGCCGAGAGGTCGATGACAGGTCTCCAGCCTCCAGACGCCTTCTTTACAAGAAAGAGTCGACTGAAGAAGCCTGGGGAGCCATCGACGACCTCCTGGAGAGCATCCTTCTTGAGCATGGTCTCGACTTCTGCCCGAAGGGCTAGGCCCTTTACCGATCCCATGGCAGGATTCACTGTCAGGGGAGGTTGAGATGTTGTGAACGGGACGCGATAGCCTTGGCCGATCACGGAGATCGTCCAAGCATCGGCCCCATGTTGCTGCCACTTGTGCACGCAACTTCGAAGGCATCCCCCCACCGGTGGACACGCGGGGGGACTGCCACTCCTAGCGTTTGCGGCCGCGGCCGCCCCCTCTAGGAGTCTTGCCTCCCCTGGAGGACTTACCGCCCCTCTTGTCCTTGGCAGGAAAGGGCTGGGGCTTAGACACCAACTTCTTAGCTGCCGGTGCCTGCTTTGGTGTCTTGCGAGGCTGCTGCTGCTGTTGCTGCGGAGCTGGAGGTTTATAGGGCCGAGATGTAAGGGCCCTTTGGAGGAGGGAGTCCTGGTTAGACTTCCTCCACCTCTCAGCTGTGCGTTCCATGTCCTGAGGCTCTAACAGATTCTCCCCAAGGAGGGAAGCATGCCTGAGCCTACAGACATCCACGGCGGGGACCTTCGGGTAGAACTTCTCGGTCACCCCATCACGCCGCTTCAACACCGAGTTGGCCCACAGGGTGGTAACCTGATGTGCCAGGAACTCGATGGAATGGGTTCCCAAGAGGAGAAAGGTCTCCAGGGCCTTCCTATTGGCCTCCTTATACAAATCCTCGGACCGCAATAGGATGCCCAGAGACCCTAGCCATATATCCAGCCACGAAGTGGCCTGCATGGCGCACTTCGCGACCTTCTCATGGCCCAGGATCTCCGACGCCGAGAATGTCACCCGCCGGGCGGAGAGCTTCTCGAGAGGAACTCCCCTAGCAAGCTCTTCTACTGAATGATGGAGGGGAAGAGCGAGGCTAGACTCCCTCAAGATCTCAAAATACCTCCTCTGCTGGAGACGAGGAGGTGGGAGGAGTTTGTTCCCGGCAGAGGAACGACTGGAGGAAGCGAGAGCCGCGAGTTGAGCATTGGCCCTGGCTCTGGCCCTCTTCAACCCCTGGGACCAGGGCAGAGCCGCGCTGGCCTTGTGGGGGCTTCTGAGTACCGTACACCTGGTCCAGGACAGTGTCCTTGCCTTCTCGGAGGGCGATCACGGGGTCCATAAACCCATTGAGTTGCCTTATCAGGCTCAGGACCTGCCAGAAGGCATGCTCAAACTCCTGCTGGTCTCCTCCCTGCGGACTGGCAGCTAAGTCTCCCGTCCCCGGAATCCCTGCCTGGGGAGATGCGTGGACGTTCTCCCGGGGTGCAGCTGGTTCCTGACAAATCCTAGAAGAGGACTTCGGGATTGTCTTGGAGTTCTTGGGTTCCCTCCTGGGCGGGATACACGACCCCAACAAAGAGGTCTGGAAGGCGCCCTCCGCGCGAGACGATTCCCCTCCACGAGGAGATGACTCCCCCCTTGGTGCCGAGGGGCAGATCACTGCCTCACTGGATTCTCCCGAGGACGGAAAAGCCTCGTCCTCGGGAGAAGGGGAAAACGCCTGCGAAGGGGATGGAGCCTTCCTGACGGACCTCTTAGGAACCAACTTCTCCCTGGGAGAAGTCACCACGAAGTCCACACCTCTCCTTCTCTTCAGCGGGGGCGAGGCAGCTGCTGGCTTGTGCCCTTGATCGGTGAGTGCCGGCTTCATAGCCTTCACTAACGCCCGCATCAGAAGACCAAACCAAGACTGCCGAGACACGGACACAGAGTCCGAAATTCCCGCTGGAGGAAGGGAATCGGGCGATCTTTCGGAGTGGACACCACTGGACCTGCCTGTAAAGAAAAGGGGGAAGAAAGTTGTACTGACCTCTCTGATGGGTCTTTCCTATCCTGAACGAGAGTCCTGCGCTTAGGCGGAGGCGATCCTGATTGCGGTCTGGTGACACGCGTCCCTGCTGCTGTCGCGGGCTGCGAAACCTGACGCGAACGGGGGTCGTGCTGACGCTCGCGCGTAGGCAAAACAACGGAATCGCGAGGATGTTGAGGCGCGGGCTCGTAATCGCGCGGAGACAAACGAGCGCGGGAGCGATCGCTCGCAGGCGAGCGGTCGCGCAGTCGCGCGGGCGAGAGGGCGCACGGGCGAACGAGCGCGAGGGCGCACGGGCGAACGAGCGCGAGGGCGCACGGGCGAACGAGCGCGTGGGAGAGCTGGCGAGTGAGCACGTTGGCGCGTTGGCGAGGGAACGCGTTGGCGCGTGGTCGAACGAGATCGCTCCGATGACAGCTGACAATGTAGACCAGGAGACCTGTAGCGTATAGGAGCAGGCGATCAGTGGCGCGTTGGTGAACGCTGGCGCGTAGGCGAGCGATGGCGCGTTGGCGAGCGATAGCGCGTAGACAGCGTAGGCGAACGACCGCGCGTGGGCGAGCTGACAGAAGGTGACCCATGTCTCTCCAGATCCTCTGGGCGACGGCGGTCTGGAGATCGCTGACGCGCAGGGGGCCGTTGACGCGCAGGGGGCCGTTGACGCGCAGGAGATCGCTGACGAGCAGGAGAATGTTGATGCGTCTGTGATCGCTGGCGTGCTGGAGCAGGAGGGCGACGCGTGGAATCCTGTGAGGGCACTGCCGGCGCGGTGCGCAAAGGCGAACGCTCACGAACGGGCTCAGGAACAGGAGGCGCGTGGGCACGTGGGCGTACAGGCACTTTGGAAGTACTCGCAGGAGACCGCGAGCGTTGCTGCGCTGGAACAGGCTGACGAGCAGGAGCGCGAGGGCGAGGATAAGAGTCCTTGGTCACAACCTGAACCGAAGTTCTAGGTAGCGCAGGCGAGCGTGGGCGTACAGGGCGCGAGTCAGAAACTGGGAGCGCAATTGCGCTCTGACGAGCAGGAGATCTAGGGCGCTCAGGGGAACGATGGCGCACTGGGCGCTCAACAGGAACAACAGGATGAACGATGTCCTCAGAAGAGCGCTGGCGAGAAGAGGGGCAACGATCATCAGGAGAGCGCTGGCGAGAAGAGGGGCGACGATCATCAGGAGAGCGCTGGCGAACGGGAGAACGCTGGCGATCAGGAGAACGCTGGCGATCAGGAGAACGCTGACGAGTAGGGGAGCGCCTGTGCGCTAACACTGCAGGAGGGCGCGCAGGGGAACCCTGACGCGCAAGGGAAGAACCCACACCGTGGGAAGCAACCCTTTGCCCCGAAGGGACTGTTGCCCGTCGGCTGACGAGGTCAGGCTGCTGGACGTCTGCACCAGAAGCTGAAGGTCTGGAAGGCGTAGGAGACAGATCCCCAGAGAGGTCTAAGGAAGCTGGAGCTGCAGGCTGCTTACGGCGAGGAGAGTCCCCCTCGGAGGAAGGAGGAGAAGATTCAAAAAGGCGCCTCTTAGCACCCTTATAGGGAGACGGGAGGCTCTTGCTGCGCAGCGGACGGTAAGCCTTGTGGCGAAGGCGGCCGCGAGGTAGATCGTCAGGACCATCAGTCCTCCGAAGGGGAGTCTCAGTCAAGGCACTCCCCCGAGAGGGAGGCTTGGCAGCAGAAGAGCCCGCGGGAAAACCCTTCCCCCTTCGAAGGATGTACGGAAGGGGGAGGAGAGCCTTCAGCACCATCATCCACAACAGGAACCGCAGAGGATTGCCCTGACCCGTCGGAAGCCTCTGCCACCACGACGTCGATGATAGACAGAGGATCTACCTCTGCTATCACCGGCGACTGCTTAACAGCGCCCCCCAACTGGACAAGGTCAATCAGGGCTTCCCTGGAGGGCAGGCCCTTAAGCCCCAAGGAAGCCCAAATCTGAAAAAGATCATCATGAGACAAGGAGTCATTAGCAACAACCTCCCCGGGAGGAGGAGGGGGAGCCGCCCCGCTATGGGAGGCGACGCCCTCTCCCTCAACCCAAGGTCGGGAAACAGAACAAGGGCCTGCGCTCCCACTCGGTGGTCTCTCCTTAGGAACCGAACGAGGGGAAGCTTCGGAGGAGGTTTGGGCGGCGAAAGAAGAGTCCCGAGAGCCTTCCTCCTTCAAGGCAACCCCATAAGGAGAACGGTCTCTCTTGGACTTCTTCTTACGCCGGCGGCCAAACCTCTCCCACTGGGAGGCAGACCACTCCCTGCACTCACTACAAGTATTCTCTCTGTCACACCGTCGGCCTCGACACTGCGGGCAAAGGGTGTGAGGATCTGTGTCCACCGCAGACATGAATGTACCGCAAGGGCGACCGGCAATACCAGGGCACTTGCGCATGGTGAACAACTGAGGGTGAGGCCAACTTCAAACGCACACACACAAACTGGAAGAAAAAGCAAAAAAAGATTAAGGCTGTCAACGAGGACGATAGACAGACACGTCTGTTCATCGCCGGAGCCAAAAGTGAAGTGAAGCAAATCACCGGTGTGGGGGGGGGAGGGGTAGCAAGCTACCCCTTCCCCTACCCCCGCTAACTAGCGCGGGGGTAGTTAACCCTCGTTAAAAACTATTGGCTCGTCATTTCAGCTACGCCGAAAAGTAAACCCAATGTAAAAGCGTGGTTTGTATTTCGGTTACGGAACAACTGAGTCTTAAATAGGGGATATGTTTTCAATGTGAGCTGGAATGACACTTGAAATTATTAATAGGTTAGTTAACGACAGGTAGTTAGCACAGGCAAAAAGCCTCACCTCTCAACCTGTCGGAAGCTCAGCACTTTGGACCTGTGGCTCAGGACTGAGAGGGGTGGTTGAGGTAAGAAGTTCAACTTTACAGGATTCAAGTTTGTATAGCTGGGAGAAAAGGGGTTTTGATGATGGAAAAGGGGGTTTTAAGAAAGGAAAATCTAATTTGGGGTTAATGTGCTGTATGGTCTCCAAGGACTTTGCTGTGAAAGGCTAAAACAGCGAATTCAATACTATACAACAAAAATATCAAAGGGATATGGTCTCCCCTGCTCTACGGTCAGTGTATCAACATGCAAAGCACAGACTCAGTGAGTATAAGAGAAACCTTTGAGTTCAAGTTCAAGTGCTCTTAAACTTGACACAGCACCTCCAATGTTGAAAGCCATCTTTTATGGTTGATGTCATTACTAAGTAATCATCGAATAGCCAAAAGAGCCAACGCTATACAGTAACTGAAGACCAGCCTACCTATACATCAACTTGCATCCAGCTGTCATCTATTATTCCCAAGTGAGAGTCCATTGCTCCACTTCTGTGCATGACGCTAGGGAGGGAGGGTCCTGGAGACCACACAGTACCTCTCTACTAATACAGTAGTTCTGTTTCTAAACTAATACAAGCCTTTGTCCTTTAATTAGGAGACTGATTCTAACACAGCTGGAACTAGGCTATTTAACTTTTAATGAGGTGTCTGTAGTTGTTGGTAGGTACCGGCTGGTACACTGAAAAGTTACTTTGATTCTGGCCACTGACTAACACAGGTGCTATCAGCGCTCATACAAATTTGGCTTTTCTAACTTTTTCTCTTTTCAGAAGTGAATGTGTTTGCCTGACTCTATAGGTGGACATGCGGACCTGCCCGAGTGTACAGTATTCGGAAAATGCGGCACTTTCATGAGTGGCAGACAGGTTTATCCCTCCCAAACAAATACCTTCAGACCAAGATTCTCCACAAGGAGGTACTCATACAAGGGTAACAGAAGAACCTAGTTCACCCTTCCGAATGGGTTCCATGTGGAGGGAGAGTAAAGACTCCAAGACAGCACCAAAGAGATTCTTTGGCTCCTTTAGAGTTCCAAAAAAGTGGGATAAAAACAACTGGATCGTTGCTCACTGACTATGGAGAGACGTAAGAGTTCTACAGCAAGCAACAGTCTCACCCAGAAGATCTTTTATTTTGTGCCTCTTATGCAGGGGTTTACTGCAGCTTAGATTACTTTTAGGAATGTAATGAGTGGTCACTCTCCCAGTGACAGGTGTATGTCAGGAAGCAAAAGAAGATGGTAAAGCGTGATTCTTCCCCCCTCAGGCTCATCCTTGAGGTTACAGAAAGCAAATGGACCTGCTCTTTCCAACCCCGTACTCTGCCCTCTGATCCTTTACCATTGGTCTCTTCTGGAAGCAAGATGGGGAAGATTGGTGGTGAATTAACTCTTGGTCAAGTCTTGAGGCAGGAAGATTCGCTTCTTTTCCCGAGCAGAACAGGTAAGCCTCTCCCTTGGGAGGAGCCCTCTAATGATTATTTGTTTCTGCTACACCTTTGGACTTCCTTTGGAATAAAGGGTACCCTATCCAAAGAAAGGCTAATCTTAGCACTAGAATTCCATGAAGGGGATTGAAATGACCACTCATGATTCTGACCTCCAATTTAAACTCGATTGTCTGGTTAACATTGTCCTTGAGTCAGAATTTACTTTATTTACTACACTCTAAGGGGTCCTTGAGTCAGAATTTACTTTATATCGGAAGGAACTATATCTCCTTTCCACAAGAAATGCTGTAGCCCTTTCAGTTACGATATGTGCACTTGCTCTCGCAAGTCTTCAGAGCAGCATGCGCCCTCACCTACTAATGCGTGTTCTCGCAAGCAGTATGTTCCCGAGCGAGCAACATGTCTAGGATCAGACTAATTGTATATTGATGAACGCTCTGCTTTGCGCAAGCATTCCCTGACTAATTTGGAAGAACCTGCCTAAGCAGACCTTGTCTGTGATCTACTCGCTCATTTATGGCACGGATAACATCAGCTCGCTTCAACACCGGAAACCTTAACGCTAGCTCTCATAGTGATAGATATCCAGATGAGTATTTCGACCTGTGCTCGCCTATGGTGCGCTACCACATGGATGTGCTTAACACTTGTGTGCCTAGTACTAGAGGAACAAGTGATCATATTGATCCACATGCTCCCTCTTCAGCGCTTGCTACAGTAGGAGACACACTTTATGTTTTCCGTGTGTGATGGTGTGATGGGCATGAAATTAAAGACGACACACACTCTGATCAAAATTACTCACTTGGCATGCAACGTGCAAACACATTAGCTATACGTGCAAACAGAATAGAATATGCGCACCATCCAATCCCCTTCCAAGATGGATAAGGGATAGCTATTAAAGACACCCACAAGCACACTAACAATGCAAACTCTCCTATACCCTTCACAGAGGGACAGGAAATAGGTGTTATACATGCGCAAGCACACTACTACCATGCTTCCTCAACCTGCGAGTCCTTTACCAAAATTGATGAGCTTTTCAGAAAGGAAGAAGACTACTTCCACACGAGCAACTAGACAGGCTTTAAAGTGTGTCCGATCTACGACAAAGAGATCAATGAAGACTATGAATTGAATAAAAATGATATTTTCCTTATAAAATAAATTTTTGAATATACTTACCCGGTGAATATATAATAGCTGACGTCTCCGACGGCCCGACAGATTCCAAAAACTCGCGAGCGATCGCCATGAAGGTTGCGGGTGTGCCCACCAGCGCCGACTATCGGCCAGATACCGCATATACTTCTCAACCACTCCAGTTCTTCTCAGTCCGCTGGGTCTCTATCGGGGAGGAAGGGAGGGCCTTTAATCTTATATATTCACCGGGTAAGTATATTCAAAAATTTATTTTATAAGGAAAATATAATTTTTAAATATTAAACTTAGCCGGTGAATATATAATAGCTGATTCACACCCATGGTGGTGGGTAGAGACCACTATTAATACAATAAAGGCGTATATGCTCAAGAGTTTTTTGACAAATATTTCATAAAAAACCAACTTAAGTATAGGTACCTGGTAAGGAAGCTGACTCTGATGAATACTCTGCCTCATTAGTCTGCTTTTCTCACGAAGCCCAGCCATCCTCTCAGGATGCTGAAAGACTCCCAGGAGCTGTTATATCCAGGGCGAACACCCCTATAACAGGACCTCATCAATACCCTTAATCTGGGCGCTCTCAAGAAACAACATTTGACCACCCGCCAAATCAAAAAGATTGCAAAAGACTTCCTAGTCTTCCGTACAACCCAAGACAAGATTAAAAAACATTTCAAGAGAAGATTAAAAGGATATTGGGATTAAGGGAATGTAGTGGTAGAACCCTCACCCACTACTGCACTCGCTGCAACGAATGGACCCAGGGTGTAGCAGTCCTCATAAAGAGTCTGGACGTCTTTTAAGTAAAATGAAGCGAACACTGACTTGCTCCTCCAAAAGGTCGCGTCCATAATACTTCGAAGAGATCTGTTTTGCTTAAAAGCCACCGAAGTTGCTATTGCTCTCACTTCGTGAGTCTTGACCTTAAGCAAACAACGATCTTTCTCATTTAAATGAGAATGTGCCTCCCGGATTAAAAGTCTAATAAAGTACGATAACGCATTTTTAGACATGGGCAAGGAGGGCTTCTTAATGGAGCACCATAAGGCCTCAGAACCACCTCGTATTGGTTTAGTTCGAGCTAAGTAAAACTTAAGAGCTCTAACGGGGCACAGCACTCTTTCAATTTCATTACCTACGATTTCTGACAGACTAGGTATTTCAAAAGATTTAGGACAAGGACGAGACGGCAGTTCGTTCTTGGCCAAAAAACCAAGTTGAAGAGAACATATAGCTTTATTCGTAGAGAAGCCGATGTTCTTACTAAAAGCATGGATCTCACTGACCCTTTTAGCCGAAGCCAAGCTCACCAAAAAAAGTGTCTTGAGGGTGAGATCCTTCAGGGAGGCTGAATGTAATGGCTCAAACCTGTCTGACATTAGGAACTGTAGGACCATGTCTAAGTTCCAAGCAGGAGTTGACATACGACGCTCCTTAGAGGTCTCAAAAGACTTAAGGAGGTCTTGGAGATCTTTGTTATTTGACAGATCCAAGCCTCTATGTCTGAAAACAGACGCCAACATGCTCCTGTAGCCTTTAATGGTGGGAGCAGAGAGGGAGCGAACATTTCTCAGATGCAGGAGAAAGTCCGCAATTTGCGCTACAGAGGTACTGGAAGAAGAAATAGAGGAGGACTTGCACCACTCTCTAAAGACCTCCCACTTCGACTGGTAGACCTTGATAGTAGATGATCTCCTAGCCCTCGCGATCGCTCTGGCTGCCTCCTTCGAAAACCCTCGAGCTCTTGAGAGTCTTTCGATAGTCTGAAGGCAGTCAGACGAAGCGCGGGGAGGCTTTGATGAAGTCTCCTTACGTGAGGCTGCCGTAAGAGATCCATCCGTAAGGGCAGACTCCTTGGGACATCTACCAGCCATAGAAGTACCTCTGTGAACCACTCTCTCGCGGGCCAGAGGGGAGCAACCAACGTCAACCTTGTCCCTTCGTGAGAGGCGAACTTCTGTAACACCTTGTTGATGATCTTGAACGGCAGAAATGCGTAAGCTTCCAGGTGAGACCAGTCCAACAGAAAGGCATCTATGTGGGCCGCCTCTGGATCTGGGACTGGAGAGCAATAAGTTGGGAGCCTTTTGGTCAGCGAGGTCGCAAAGAGGTCTATGGTGGGCTGACCCCAAGTCATCCAAAGACTCTTGCACACATCCTTGTGGAGGGTCCATTCTGTAGGGATCACCTGACCTCTCCGACTGAGACAGTCCGCCAAGACGTTCAATTTCCCTTGGACGAACCTCGTCAACAGTGAGATGCCTCGATCTTTTGACCAGATGAGGAGGTCCCTTGCGATGACAAACAGAGCTTGGGAGTGAGTGCCTCCTTGCTTGGAGATGTACGCCAAGGCCGTGGTGTTGTCCGCATTCACTTCTACCACCTTGTTTCAAAGTAGACTCTCGAAACTCGTCAGTGCTAAGTGAACAGCCAACAGCTCCTTGCAGTTGATGTGAAGGCTCCTCTGATCTGTCGTCCAAAGACCCGAACATTCCAGACTGTCCAGAGTCGCTCCCCAACCCAAATCCGACGCGTCTGAAAATAACACGTGGTTTGGGTTCTTGACTGCCAGGGACAGACCTTCTCGAAGACGTATATTGCTGTCCCACCAGCTCAGGCAAGTCTTGACTGGTTCGGAGATCGGGATCGAGACCGCCTCCAAAGTTTTGTCCTTGTTCCAATGGGAGTATAAATGGAACTGGAGAGGGCGAAGGTGAAGTCTCCCTAGAGAGATAAACTGTTCCAGGGATGATAGCGTCCCTAGGAGGCTCATCCAACTTCTCACAGAGCAATGGTCTTTCTCTAGCATGAGACGGACTTTGAGCAAGGCTTGCTCTATCCTGGTGGCAGACGGAAAAGCCCGAAAAGCTAGACTCTGTATCTCCATCCCCAAATAGAGAATCGTTTGGGAGGGAGTCAGCTGAGACTTCTCTATGTTCACCAACAGGCCCAACTCCTTTGCAAGATCCAACGTCAATTGAAGGTCCTGCAGACAGCGATGACGGGACGACGCTCTGAGCAGCCAGTCGTCCAGGTACAGGGAGGCTCGAATCCCCGACAAATGTAGAAATTTTGCTACATTTCTCATGAGCCTCGTAAAAACAAGAGGAGCAGGGCTGAGGCCGAAGCACAGTGCTCGGAATTGGTACACCACATTCCTGTATACAAACCTCAGATACGGTTGAGAATCCGGGTGTATAGGAATGTGGAAGTACGCATCCTGCAGGTCGAGAGAGACCATCCAGTCTCCCTCTCTGACTGCTGCTAGAACGGATTTGGTGGTCTCCATCGTAAATTTTGTTTTGACAACAAAAACGTTGAGAGCACTGACATCCAGCATCGGCCTCCAACCTCCTGTATGCTTTGGAACTAGGAAGAGACGGTTGTAAAACCCCGGTGATTTAAGGTCCGAGACTTTCACCATCGCCCCCTTCTCTAGCAACTGAGACACCTGCAGATGTAATGCCTGTCTCTTTGACTCCTCTCGATACCTGGGAGAGAGGTCTATAGGGACTTTTACTAGAGGAGGTCTCCGTACAAAAGGTATTTTGTACCCCTCCTTTAGCAACAAAATAGACTCCCAGTCTGCACCCCTCTTCTCCCAGGCCTGCCAGAAGTTGGTCAATCTGGCCCTTACCGCTGTCTGAGGACGTGGGCAGTCAGACTCTGCCACGGGAGGACTTAGATCCTCTCCTCTTACCTCTCTTACTATCGGCACGAGCGCCTCCCTTACTGGGAGCTCTGCCACGAAAGGGCGGGATAAATCTCGTCGCTGGAGTATCGAACTTAGGTCTAACGACATAAGAGGACGAAGGAGCAGCCTTACGCGCTGACGTAGCCATCAAGTCATGGGTATCCTTTTGTACCAGAGACGCTGCGATATCCTTAATCAACTGCTGTGGGAACAAGGCAGACGACAACGGCGCAAAGAGTAGCTCTGACCTTTGACAGGGAATTACTCCTGCAGACAGGAACGAACAAAGAGTTTCCCTCTTCTTAAGGACTCCTGCCGTAAACGTAGCAGCGAGTTCATTAGAGCCATCACGGATAGCTTTGTCCATGCAGGACATAATTTGCACAGATACATCACGGTCGGCTGAAGAGATCTTCCTGCTCAAGGCTCCCAGCGACCAATCCAAGAAGTTAAAAACTTCAAAGGCCCTATAAACCCCTTTGAGGAGATGATCAAGGTCCGAAGAGGACCAGCAAACTTTTGAGCGTCTCATGGCCAGACGACGGGGAGAGTCTACGAGGCTTGAGAAGTCTCCCTGGGCAGAGGCAGGTACTCCCAAGCCGAGAACTTCTCCCGTGTCATATCAGACGCTCGCTCGAGAAGCCAGTTTAAAAGGGGAAAAGCAAAGGATGTCTTCCCCAAACTCCTCCTGGTCATCAACCAGTCGCCTAGTAAACGCAAAGCTCTCTTAGAAGAGCGAGAGAGCACTAGCTTAGTAAACGACGGCGTCGAAGCAGCTAGGCCCAGCGTAAACTCTGATGGAGGCGAACGAGGAGCAGCAGTCACAAAATGGTCAGGAAAAAGTTCCTTAAAAATCAGCCTGATCTTTTTAAAATCAAGAGAGGGCTGAGCAACTTTAGGCTCCTCTCCATCTGAAAAGTCCCCAAAGGCATATCAGTTGGAAGGGGGTCAGCGACTTACTCATCCGACGGAACTTCGTCCGACAACTGCCGAGTCTCGTGATACGGAGAGACATGCCGAGGAGGCAACGCTTGACAGGCAATGTCAACAAGCAACGGAGCAGCAGCAACAGCTGAGGAAACGACGTCACGCCGCGGCTGTAAGGACCGAAAGTCTTGTGACTGACAAACAACAACAGCTTGAGTTGATTGTCGTTCGACATCACGTCGAGACTGCATTGACTGCAGGGTCTGAGCAGGCAAAACAACTTCCGACTGCGGTGACAGACGCTCAACGTCACGTCGAGGCAACGGAGTCGGTCGGCGAACGTCAGTGCGGGGCTGCGGTGGCAGCTGCTGAACGTCAGTCCGAGACTGTAGCAAAGGGGGTTCCACGTCACGTGACTGACGTGAATGACAAGGAACACGACTAGCATCGCGTTTCAAAGCACTAGAAACGTTAGCACTAACATCAAACGGACGAGAAAACATTCGTTTAGGCGGCTGAAGGCCAGAGTCACGTTCATCGCACTGGCGAACCGCAAGCAAAGGATCATCGTGAACCTGTTCATGCTCATAATCTTCCATAAGGGAGGAAAGCTTAGACTGCATGTCCCGCAGGACAACCCACTTCGGGTCAACGGGAGTCGGAACGGGCCGTGACGTCGGTAACGTCTGCGCTGGCAAAACATTGCCTCTACCGAGACCCTCGGACTCCATGTTATGCTTTCGCTTAACAGGCGAACAGTCATCCGATGACTGCAAGTGGTCAGAGCTGCCCCAATGGCTACAGCCAGGACGCTGGACCTGTCCTGAAGGGACTGACTTGCGCTTTAAGGGCCTAGATACCTTGCGCCAAGGTTTCTTATGCGACAAGTCTTCGGAGGACGAGGAGAACTTAGTCTCACCCGTCTTATGGTAAGGACGTTCTTGACGAGAAACGTCTGATACCAAAGAGGGAACGTCTGTACGCTGGTTTACACCTCTCGCCCCCTTAAGTCCTACGACATTACTTCTCCCTGGTGCAGGGGAGCCTGAAAGAGGTCTCGGACTAGGGGAGCGACAAGCACGAACAGACGAACCCTCGGTCGCAACACTAAACACATTTTGCGCACTTTTCACTTTATCACTTAGATTTTCTGCTTTACCACTCTGACACTTCAACAACTTAACATCTGACATAAGTTGGTTTCTGTCCGAGGCTAAGGACTCAACCTTTTCGCCTAAAGCTTGAATCGCTAAAAACATATCCCGCATAGACGGTTCATGAGTGCTAGCAGGGGGTTCAGGAACAACCACTACAGGGGAAGGATTAGGTTCAGGGGCATGGGAGGAGGAAAATTCCAAAGATCTAGATGAGCTTCTCCTCACCCTATTTCTTTCATACTCAAGCCATTCGAATTCCGACAAGACCACGCACTCCTTACACCGATCTCCTAATTGGCAGGATTTACCCCAGTAATTAGAACAAACAGTATGAGGGTCGATAGAGGCCTTGGGAAGACGTTTGTTACAATCTCTCGCACACTTGCGATATACAGGAGAAGGGTCAGCCATTTTGAACAACCAGAGAAAATCCAAGTCAAAGCCAATTTCATCAACAAGAAACACAAGCCAAAAAAGGGTTTCAAGAGTTTTATTGAAGAAACACACCAACACAGCGAAAGCCAATAAAACAACCAAAACAAAGTACTTCACCAAATCGGTAGAAAACTCGAGGTCTAAAGCGAGCGGAACCAACATTGTCGGCGAGACCGACAGAGAAGAACTGGAGTGGTTGAGAAGTATATGCAGTATCTGGCCGATAGTCGGCGCTGGTGGGCACACCCGCAACCTTCATGGCGATCGCTCGCGAGTTTTTGGAATCTGTCGGGCCGTCAGAGACGTCAGCTATTATATATTCACCGGCTAAGTTTAATATTTAAAACTCAAGCACTACCTGATCCTTGGTCAGATTAAGGGCTCTCGCTCTTCGAAGCTTCTGCTTTTTCCGGAACGATTAACCCCAGACAATTTCCAGCAGCATGACCCTCACAGGAGATCTTAAATGAAACCTGTTTCACTGGATCCTCCATCTCAGATGCACAGAAGGTATAGGTCCCCTAGGAGCA
The DNA here is from genome assembly GCF_036898095.1 of Palaemon carinicauda. Classification (NCBI taxonomy): domain Eukaryota; kingdom Metazoa; phylum Arthropoda; class Malacostraca; order Decapoda; family Palaemonidae; genus Palaemon; species Palaemon carinicauda. The sequence continues at coordinate 46,639,881 of NC_090752.1, forward strand.
TCTCATACGTGAAAAATTATGGACTGTCCCCAATTGAGTTTGTCTCTCCAAAACAAATACCTTTAGACCAAGAGTCTCTGGAAGTAGGTACTCATATAGGGGTAACAGAGGAGCCATGTTTTCCCTTCCGAATGGGTTCTATGTGAAAGGAGAGTAAAGATAACACCAAAGAGATTCTTTGGCTCCTTCATAGTTCCAAAAAAGAGGGATAAAGAACAACTGGATCGGTGCTCACTGACTATGGAGAGACGTAAGAGCTCTACAGCAAGCAACAAAGTCTTGCCCAGAAGACCTTTTATTTCTACGAATAAATGAGAAAATTCTTTAACTTCCATCATTCATAGACACAGGCCAGGTACGGTGTCTGCACCGAAGGAAGACAAACAATATGATTCCTCCCCAGAGAGAGGCAAACCTTCCCAAGGTGGTGATTCACCCAAGTCAGTACTATCTCAAGTGGCTGGTTATATGGGGAATGAGAATGAGGCAGAATTTGAATTGTCTGGCCTTGATTAGGAGTCAACGGGCTTGGATAAGCCCCCAGATTTCCATTTAAAGGCAGGAAGGTACCTAAAGACTGGATGTGCCATTCACCTCAGGGAACCAGACAGCGACTTGAACTACCTTAGTCCAAGCTAGCCCAGGAGGTATTTAATAAAGTCGACATACAGGTATCGGCTCGCAAAGATTCCCTGAAGGCAGGCTGGTCTTCTAAGATCTTTCTGCTAGGATTTGCAAGGCAAAAGCATTATTACAGGATGCAAGATTCTAAACCATCTTCCCTGCCTCTGGATCAAGTTGTCGCTACACTGACCCCGTCTATGTCGGCTGAGACTTAAAGGCAAAAACATTACTCTCATGGCTTCGGAGGTCTCGAAAATGGAAGCCGCGCTCAATGTTAACCCTGCAAGCTATATTTTGGATAGACCACTTCCTACTGATAAGGCCTGTGTTTCACTTAATATTTTAGCTAAAGATATTGCTAACAGAAATAGAGATTTCACTGTCAAATTTCTAATTATATTTTGCCAATGGATTCAAACTGGTCTATACATTTTTTCCTATTTGCTGACTGATTGAGTTTTTTTGTATCGGTTAATCAATCAATCAATCAGCAAATGGGAAAGAAATGTATAGCTCAATCAATCAATCAGCAAATGGGGAAAAATGTTATTTTCATTAGTAAAATAAATTTTTGAATATACTTACCCAATGATCATGTAGCTGTCAACTCCGTTGCCCGACAGAATTCTACGGACGGGATACGCCAGCGATCGCTATACAGGAGGGGGGTGTACTCACCAGCGCCATCTGTGGTCAGGTACTCCAGTACTTCTTGTCAACACCACCTCAATTTTATCCTCGGTCCACTGGTTCTCTATGGGGAGGAAGGGTGGGTCAATTAAATCATGATCATCGGGTAAGTACAGTATATTCAAAAATTTATTTTACTAATGAAAATAACATTTTTCAATATTAATCTTACCCGATGATCATGTAGCTGATTCACACCCAGGGAGGTGGGTGAAAACCAGTATACATGTTAATCAAGAAGCTAAGTATCCCGTATTTCATTTTTATTAGTTATTCAAAATAACAAATAAAATCGATAAGTACCTGGTAAGGAAGTCGACTTGAACCATTACTCTGCCTTTAATAAGTACGTCTTCCTTACTGAGCGCAGCGGTCCTCTTAGGATGCTGAACGACTCTTAGGTGCTGAAGTATAGAGGGCTGCAACCCATACTAAAGGACCTCATCACAACCTCTAACCTAGGCGCTTCTCAAGAAAGAATTGACCACCCGCCAAATCAACTAGGATGCGGAAGGCTTCTTAGCTGACCGTACAACCCAAAAACAACAATAAAAGTATTCAAGAGAAAGGTTAAAAAGGTTATGGGATTATGGGAATGTAGTGGCTGAGCCCTCACTTACGACTGCACTCGCTGCTACGAATGGTCCCAGGGTGTAGCAGTTCTCGTAAAGAGACTGGACATCTTTGAGATAGAATGATGCAAACACTGACTTGCTCCTCCAATAGGTTGCATCCATAACACTCTGCAGAGAACGGTTCTGTTTGAAGGCCACTGAAGTAGCCACAGCTCTCACTTCATGTGTCCTTACCTTCAGCAAAGCAAGGTCTTCTTCCTTCATATGAGAATGAGCTTCTCTAATCAGAAGCCTTATGTAGTAAGAAACTGCGTTCTTAGACATAGGTAGTGAAGGTTTCTTAATAGCACACCATAAGGCCTCCGATTGTCCTCGCAAGGGTTTTGACCTTTTAAGATAGTACTTAAGAGCTCTGACAGGGCAAAGAACTCTCTCCCGCTCGTTACCTACCATGTTGGAAAGGCTAGGTATTTCGAACGATTTAGGCCAAGGACGTGAAGGAAGCTCGTTTTTGGCCAAAAAACCGAGCTGTAAGGAACATGTAGCCGTTTCAGATGTGAAACCTATGTTCCTGCTGAAGGCGTGAATCTCACTTACTCTTTTGGCTGTTGCAAGGCAAACGAGGAAAAGAGTTTTAAGAGTGAGGTCCTTGAAAGAGGCTGACTGGAGAGGTTCAAATCTTGATGACATAAGGAACCTTAGGACTACGTCTAGATTCCAGCCTGGAGTGGACAACCGACGTTCTTTAGATGTCTCAAAAGACCTAAGGATGTCCTGCAGATCTTTGTTGGTGGAAAGATCCAAGCCTCTGTGGCGGAAAACCGCTGCCAACATACTTCTGTACCCCTTGATCGTAGGAGCTGATAGAGATCTAACATTCCTTAGATGTAACAGGAAGTCAGCAACTTGGGTTACAGTGGTACTGGTAGAGGAAACTGCATTGGCTCTGCACCAGCTTCGGAAGACTTCCCACTTAGATTGATAGACTCTGCGAGTGGATATCCTCCTTGCTCTGGCAATCGCTCTGGCTGCCTCCTTCGAAAAGCCTCTAGCTCTTGAGAGTCTTTCGATAGTCTGAAGGCAGTCAGACGAAGAGCGTGGAGGCTTGGGTGTACCTTCTTTACGTGAGGTTGACGCAGAAGGTCCACTCTTAGAGGGAGAGTCCTGGGAACGTCGACCAGCCATTGCAGTACCTCTGTGAACCATTCTCTTGCAGGCCAAAGGGGAGCAACCAACGTCAGCCGTGTCCCTTTGTGAGAGACGAACTTCTGAAGAACCCTGTTGATGATCTTGAACGGCGGGAATGCATACAGGTCGAGGTGGGACCAGTCCAGCAGAAAGGCATCCACGTGAACTGCTGCCGGGTCTGGAATCGGGGAACAGTACAAAGGGAGCCTCTTGGTCATCGAGGTAGCGAACAGATCTATAGTTGGCTGACCCCACAGGGCCCAAAGTCTGTTGCACACGTTCTTGTGAAGGGTCCACTCTGTGGGGATGACTTGACCCTTCCGGCTGAGGCGATCTGCCGTAACATTCATATCGCCCTGAATGAACCTCGTTACCAGCGTGAGCTTTCGACTTTTTGACCAAATGAGGAGGTCCCTTGCGATCTCGAACAGCTTCCTCGAATGAGTCCCTCCCTGCTTGGAGATGTACGCCAAGGCTGTGGTGTTGTCGGAGTTCACCTCCACCACCTTGTTTAGCTGGAGGGACTTGAAGTTCATTAAGGCCAGATGAACTGCCAACAACTCCTTGCAATTGATATGAAGCGTTTCCTGCTCCTGGTTCCATGTCCCCGAGCATTCCTGTCCGTCCAATGTCGCGCCCCAGCCCGAGTCTGATGCGTCCGAGTAGAGATGATGGTCGGGGGTCTGAACAGCTAACGAGAGACCCTCCTTGAGAAGAATGCTGTTCTTCCACCACGTTAGAGTAGCCCTCATCTCTTTGGAAACAGGAATAGAGACCGTCTCGAGCGTCATATCCTTGTTCCAGTGAGCTGCCAGATGGTACTGAAGGGGGCGGATGTCTCCCTAACTCAATGAACAGGGCTAGCGATGAAAGAGTCCCTGTTAGACTCATCCACTGCCTCACCGAGCATCGGTTCCTCCTCAGCATGCTCAGGATGCACTCCAGGGCTTGGTTGATTCTTGGGGCCGACGGAAAAGCCCGAAAAGCTCGACTCTGAATCTCCATCCCCAGGTAAACGATGGTTTGGGAAGGAACGAGCTGGGACTTCTCTAAATTGACCAAGAGGCCCAGTTCCTTGGTCAAATCCAAAGTCCATCTGAGACTCTCCAGACAGCGATGACTTGTGGGAGCTCTTAAAAGCCAGTCGTCTAAATAAAGGGAGGCTCTGATGTCTGCCAAGTGAAGGAATTTCGCAATATTCCTCATCAGTCGCGTAAACACAAGAGGTGCCGTGCTCAGGCCAAAGCACAGGGCTTGGAACTGGTACACAACCTCTCCAAAGACGAATCTCAGAAAAGGTTGGGAGTCTGGATGGATGGGAACGTGAAAGTAGGCGTCTTTCAGATCTAACGAGACCATCCAGTCCTCCTGCCTGACCGCTGCTAGGACCGACTTCGTCGTCTCCATTGTGAACGTCTGCTTGGTGACATAAGCATTGAGCGCACTGACGTCCAGCACCGGTCTCCAACCTCCTGTCTTCTTGGCCACCAGGAAGAGACGGTCACCACTGCCTCCTTCTGTAGCAGGAGCGACACCTCTTGATGTAACGCTAGCCTCTTGTCCTTCTCCTTGTAGTTGGGAGAGAGGTTGATGGGAGATGTGGTCAGAGGGGGATTGCGGCAGAACGGAATTCTGTAACCCTCCCTTAGCCACTTGACAGACTGAGCGTCTGCACCTCTGCTCTCCCAGGCTTGCCAGAAGGTCTTGAGTCTGGCTCCTACAGCTGTCTGGAGAGGAAGTAAGTCAAAGCTTGCTTTTCGTGGACTTGGCACCTTTCTTAGACTTGCCCCGGTGACTGTCTGCACGGGTACTTCCTCTACTGGAGGCTCTGCCACGAAAGGGCGGAATGAATCTGGTAGCAGGTGTATCAGCCACAGGGGTGCGGTAAGATCTCGGCACGGAAGGTAAGGTTTTAGCCTTACGTGCTGAAGAGGCCATGAGGTCATGCGTATCTTTCTGGATAAGAGCCGCAGCCATCTCCTTGATTAACTCCTCCGGAAACAGGAACTTGGAGAGAGGAGCAAACAGCAACTGTGACCTCTGGCAAGGGGTGATACCAGTCGATAAGTAGGAGCATAGATGTTCCCTTTTCTTGAGGACTCCTGAGACAAAAATAGACGCAAGTTCGCCAGAACCATCGCGAATTGCTTTGTCCATACTGGACATGATCAGCATGGCCGAGTCTTTGTCAGAAGGGGCAGTCTTCCTGCTTAAGGCCCCCAGGCACCAATCGAGGAAGTTAAAAATTTCGAAGGCGCGAAAGACTCCCTTCATCAAGTGGTCCAGATCAGAAAAAGTCCAGCAGACCTTCGAGCGTCTCATAGTCGACCTGCGGGGAGAGTCAACCAAACTTGAGAAGTCGGCCTGGGCAGAGGCAGGAACCCCCAAGCCAAGTTCCTCTCCCGTGGCATACCAGACGCCCGACTTAGAAGCCAGCTTAGGAGGAGGAAACACAAAAGAGGTCCTTCCCAGTTGCTGCTTGGACTGCAACCAATCCCCTAAAACCCTCAAAGCTCTCCTTGATGATCTGGCGAGGACAAGCTTGGTGTAGGCAGACGTAGTAGGTTGCATGCCTAGAGAAAACTTGGATGGAGGAGAACGAGGGGTTGCAGAAACGAAGTGTTCAGGGTATAACTCTCTGAACAGAGCCAGGACCTTGCGAAAGTCTAAGGAAGGCGGCGACGACTTGTGTCCCTCCACATCAGATGTAGGATCATCCAGGTGAGCAGCTTCATCCTCAGAAACCTCATCGCCTGAGAGTTGAGTAGCGAGAGGTAAAGGTAGAGCGGCAGGCTGAATGGCTGAATCCTGCAGAACGGGTGCATGCGCACTTGCGGATCCATCATCATGCCTCTGCTGAAGAGACTGAGGGCTGGCAATGACAAAGTCAGGAGGCTGGAGTGAGGGAGGTTCTGCGGTGGTCTGAGGAGCAAGCGTGGTCAGAAGCGAATGCTGGAAGGCATGAGGCTCATGCTGCATGGTATGCGGCTCATGCTGTATGGGATGAGGCTCATGCTGCGAAGAATGCGGCTGCTGCATGGTAAGAGGCTCGTGCTGCATGCGTTGAGGAGGCTGCCTCATAGCATGAGGCTCCTGCCTCAAGGGTTGCGCCTGCCTCAAGGGTTGAGGAGGTTGCTGCGCAGAGTGAGGCTCCTGCCTCAAGGGTTGAGGAGGTTGCCGCATAGCATGAGGCTGCTGCCTCATGGGTAGAGGAGGTTGCCGCATAGCATGAGGCTCCTGCCTCAAGGGTTGAGGAGGTTGCCGCATAGCATGAGGCTCCTGCCTCATGGGTAGAGGAGGTTGCTGCATAGTGCTGGAACCTGGCAACTCCCAATGCGGCAGCTCACGCATGGAAGCAGGAGGAGCCTCAAGAACATGCGTCTGGCAGGGAGGACTGCGCAGAGGTGGAGGAGCGCTCGCAGGAGGAGGTGTGTTAACCTTCTCTGCCTGATACTCCTGCATCAAAGCCGCAAGCTGAGACTGCATAGTCTGCAGCATAGACCACTTGGGGTCCACAGAAGTTGGAGCAGAGGCCTGTTGAGGCACCGCCTTACCTCTCTTAGGAGGTGTGCAGTCATCAGATGACTGCGGCGAGTCCGAACTGGCCCAGTGGCTACACCTGGGCCGTTGGACTAGCTCGGAAGGGACCTTACGTTTGAGAGGTCGTGAGACCTGGGTCCACCGTTTCCTCCTGGAAACCTCTTCCGCAGACGAGGAATTTAAGGGCTCAATCGTCTGGGAGTGGAAGTGACGATCTCTATCAGATACGCCCGCAACCACTGAGGATACAACTGTGCGCCGATCAAGGCCTGCCGAACCCTTTTGCCCTTCGACGTTGCTTCTCCCCTGGGCTTGGGAGCTTGCAAGAGGTCCCGGACTGGGAGGACGACTGGCACGCACAGAAGTATCCTCATGCGCAACACTGACACTGACACTAGGCACAGCACTGGCACTAACACTTCCCACTGCACTCTTCACTTTAAGTTCCTTGACATCTGCCAAGAGAAGATTGTGGTCACTAACTAAAGACTCCACCTTATCACCAAGAGCCTGAATGGCACGCAACATATCCGTCATATCAGGCTGAGCACTCGTAGCAGGTTCGGGGGTCACCACCACAGGGGAAGGAAAAGGTTGAGGGTCATGGGGGGAGGAATAAACCAAAGAGCGAGAAGAACTCCTCCTAACTCTCTCCCTCTCTAACCTAGTTGTATATTTGAGGAATTCATTAAAATCGAATTCCGAAAGCCCAGCACATTCCCCACATCGATCTTCCAACTGACAGGGTTTTCCCCTACAGTCGGAACAAACGGTGTGAGGATCAACAGAGGCCTTCGGAAGACGCCTATTACAAGTCCTAACACTACATCGCCTAAATTTAGGAGCTTGAGAGTGGTCGGACATCTTGAATTTAGAGAACAGTCAAGGGGGAATTCCAAAGTAAAGCAAAGATCGTTAACCAATAAATCAATTTAATTCCAAAAGCTATCTAAGCTAAGGGAAAAGCTTCCTGTACAGCGAAGGCTAAATTTTAGAGCAAATACTTCACCAAAACCGTGAACAAAGACTCCAAAATCAACAGCGTATCCATGTAGGTCTTGCCAGCGGCACGACAGAGGAAAAATTGAGGTGGTGTTGACAAGAAGTACTGGAGTACCTGACCACAGATGGTGCTGGTGAGTACACCCCCCTCCTGTATAGCGATCGCTGGCGTATCCCGTCCGTAGAATTCTGTCGGGCAACGGAGTTGACAGCTACATGATCATCGGGTAAGATTAATATTGAAAAAAATGTATAGCTCAATCAATCAATCAGCAAATGGGAAGAAAATTTATAGACCAGTTTGAATCTTGGGTGTAGGTGTTATATATTCCAAACATTGGTCTACATCAATACCTTCAACACCATTTTGAAGAAGACATGAGATCTTGTTCCGCCCTCTTTTTCAAATGTGGCACAGTGGTTGCACAGTCAATTATGACTCCTGTACTGTCAGACAGGTGGCCAAAAATTGCTGAAGTTTCTCACCAGGTACCAGATAGGCTTTTCAAGCCTGTCAGTCACCCTGCTTCAGAAACTGTCTTCGCTGCTGACGATCTTCATACAGCTTCTCTACTTCAATCTCTTGTAAATTGATACCTCTCCTTCTCACTCCTATCTTAATATTTTCCATCCACCTACCAACTGGTCTTCAACCTTTCTAATGAAATATTTATATCTTCCAGTGTTCGAGACAGGAGCATAACTTCAGTTTTCTCCTTGCTAATCTTTATACCATTTGAAAATTGCTTAAGTGCTAGGATGAATGCTTGTAATTATAAGATTTATATGAAGCTTCTCTTTTTCATCTGTTCAACAGCTCGATACCATCATGTCAAATAGATGTGCCTCCCCATTATCTTTAGGTGTTGGAAACAAAACATGGGCTGAAGAAGGGGTCAAGCGAGTTATCATTACAAGGTTTCGAGTCTCGTACCGCCTTTAAAAGTCCAAACAACTTGTTAGGACATGGCAACAGGAAGGACATCTGGATTGTCAGATTCAGAACAATTCCTGTTCAAGTGTGGCTGATGAGACCTTAGTATGTAGGCTACAGTCGCAACAGTTTCTTTTCGGGTTTTTCCCCTCAGGGAAAAAGATTGTCTTTTCCTCTTTTGTTGCAATACAGTACTTTTAACTTTCTAATGCAAATAATTTGGGGAGTATTTTTCAAATTCTAGATGTTTTAAAATTCTGAAGGTTGACTGAAAACCAAATTATAAAAGGGAAACAAGCACTAGACCACCTCCTAACCAAAGGTTCCCCATCTAACCTAACTGGTATTATTATAGTTCTGGTAAAGGCAATATTTTATAATAGGAAAAAACTTTTTCCTATAGAAAAAATCTCGTTTTTTTTTTTTTTTTTTTTTTTTTTTTTTTTTGGAAATTACCTTTATTTTCACTGCAAATAAATTGTTAGCAAGATATACCCTAAAATATCCGCCGACATCCAGTGGGATCTGGGGGTTTAAGGTGGGGAAAATATAAAGGGGAATCAATAAACAATGGTAAAACAAACCTTTTCTTCTCTGTACATTATTCACTGGGATGCATAAAAAACCATGGAAAAATGTTATTTTTATTAATAAAATAAATTTTTGAATATACTTACCCGGTGATTATATAAGCTGCAGCTCTGCTGCCCGACAGAAAAACTCTACGGTCAAAATACGCCAGCGATCGCTATGCAGGAGGGGGTGTACATCAACAGCGCCATCTGTCGAGCAGGTACTTAGTACTCCATGTAAACAAAGAACCAATTTTCTCCTCGGTCCACTGGGTCTCTATTGGGGAGGAAGGGAGGGTCCTTTAATATATAATCACCGGGTAAGTATATTCAAAAATTTATTTTATTAATAAAAATAACATTTTTCAATATTAAACTTAGCCGGTGATTATATAAGCTGATTCACACCCAGGGGGGTGGGTAGAGACCAGCATTACATGATTACATTATTATGAGCTAAGTATTTTGTATTTCATTTTAGCAGTTATTCAAAATAACAAACATAAAATAAATAAGTACCTGGTAAGGAAGTCGACTTGAACAATTACTCTGCCTTTTTAAGTACGTCTTCCTTACTGAGCCTCGCGATCCTCTTAGGATGCTGAGCGACTCCTAGGAGCTGAAGTATCAAGGGTTGCAACCCATACTAAAGGACCTCATCAAAACCTCTAATCTAGGCGCTTCTCAAGAAAAGAATTTGACCACCCGCCAAATCAACCAGGATGCGAAAGGCTTCTTAGCCTTCCGGACAACCCAAAAAACAACAATAAAAAACATTTCAAGGGAAAGATTAAAAAGGTTATGGAATTAGGGGAATGTAGTGGTTGAGCCCTCACCCACTACTGCACTCGCTGCTACGAATGGTCCCAGGGTGTAGCAGTTCTCGTAAAGAGACTGGACATCTTTAAGATAAAAAGACGCGAACACTGACTTGCTTCTCCAATAGGTTGCGTCCATTATACTCTGCAGAGATCTATTTTGTTTAAAGGCCACTGAAGTTGCGACAGCTCTAACTTCATGTGTCCTTACCTTCAGCAAAGCATGGTCTTCCTCATTCAGATGGGAATGAGCTTCTCGTATCAACAGTCTGATGTAATAGGAAACTGCATTCTTTGACATAGGTAAAGAAGGTTTCTTAATAGCACACCATAAAGCTTCTGACTGTCCTCGTAAAGGTTTAGTTCGTCTTAAATAGAACTTAAGAGCTCTAACAGGGCATAAGACTCTTTCTAGTTCATTTCCAACCAAATTAGAAAGGCTTGGAATATCGAACGATTTCGGCCAAGGACGAGAAGGTAGTTCGTTTTTGGCTAGAAAACCAAGCTGTAAAGAACATGTAGCCGTTTCAGATGAAAATCCGATGTTCCTGCTGAAGGCGTGTATCTCACTGACTCTTTTAGCTGTTGCTAAGCAGACGAGGAAAAGAGTCTTTAAAGTGAGATCTTTAAAGGAGGCTGATTGTAGTGGCTCGAACCTTTCTGACATAAGGAATCTTAGTACCACGTCTAAATTCCAACCTGGTGTGGCCAAACGACGCTCCTTCGAGGTCTCAAAAGACTTAAGGAGGTCCTGTAGATCTTTGTTGTTAGAAAGATCTAAGCCTCTGTGACGGAAGACTGCTGCCAACATGCTTCTGTAACCTTTGATCGAGGGAGCTGAAAGAGATCTTTCCTTCCTCAGGTATAATAGGAAGTCAGCTATTTGGGTTACAGAGGTACTGGTTGAGGATAATGATACTGACTTGCACCAGCTTCGGAAGACTTCCCACTTCGACTGGTAGACTCTAAGAGTGGATGTCCTCCTTGCTCTAGCAATCGCCCTGGCTGCCTCCTTTGAAAAGCCTCTAGCTCTGGAGAGTCTTTCGATAGTCTGAAGGCAGTCAGACGAAGAGCGTGGAGGCTTGGGTGTACCTTCTTTACATGTGGCTGACGTAGAAGGTCCACTCTTAGAGGAAGAGTTCTGGAAACGTCCACCAGCCATTGAAGTACCTCGGTGAACCATTCTCTCGCGGGCCAGAGGGGAGCAACTAACGTCAACCTTGTCCCTTCGTGAGAGGCGAACTTCTGCAGTACCTTGTTGACAATCTTGAACGGGGGGAATGCATAAAGGTCTAGATGGGACCAATCCAGTAGAAAAGCATCTATATGAACTGCTGCTGGATCCGGGATTGGCGAGCAATAATTTGGGAGCCTCTTGGTCATCGAGGTTGCAAAGAGATCTATGGTAGGTTGGCCCCATGTGGCCCATAGTCTCTTGCACACATTCTTGTGTAGGGTCCATTCTGTTGGGATGATTTGACCCTTCCGACTGAGGCAGTCCGCCCTGACATTCATGTTGCCTTGAATGAACCTCGTTACTAGAGACAGGTTTAGATCTCTTGACCAGGTGAGGAGGTCCCTTGCGATCTCGTACAACGTCATAGAATGGGTCCCTCCTTGCTTGGAGATGTACGCCAAGGCCGTGGTGTTGTCTGAGTTCACCTCCACCACCTTGCCTAGAAGGAGTGACTTGAAGCTTTTCAAGGCCAGATGAACTGCCAGTAGCTCCTTGCAGTTGATGTGTAACGCTCTTTGATTCGAGTTCCAAGTTCCCGAGCATTCCCGACCGTCTAATGTCGCACCCCAGCCCGTGTCCGATGCGTCCGAGAAGAGAACGTGGTTGGGGGTCTGAACAGCCAGGGGCAGACCCTCTCTGAGGTAGATGTTGTCCTTCCACCAAGTCAGTGATGACTTCATCTTCTCGGAAATGGGGATCGAGACCGCTTCTAGCGTCTTGTCCTTTCTCCAGTGAACAGCTAGGTGAAATTGAAGGGGACGGAGGTGCAGTCTCCCTAACGCAATGAACTGGTCCAGGGATGAAAGCGTCCCTATCAGACTCATCCACTGTCTGACTGAACATCGGTCCTTCTTTAGCATGTTCTGGATGCATCCTAGGGCTTGACTTGTTCTGGGGGCCGACGGAAAAGCCCGAAAAGCTTGACTGTGAATCTCCATCCCTAAGTACACTATAGTTTGGGATGGGACCAGTTGGGACTTTTCCATATTGACCAGGAGACCCAATTCCTTGGTCAGATCTAGAGTCCACTTTAGATTCTCCAGACAGCGACGACTGGAAGAGGCTCTTAGAAGCCAGTCGTCCAAATAGAGGGAGGCTCTGATGTCCGCTAAATGCAGGAATTTGGCAATATTCCTCATCAGTTTCGTAAAAACAAGAGGCGCCGTGCTTAGGCCAAAGCACAGGGCTTGAAATTGGTAGACAACCTTCCCGTAAACGAACCTTAGAAAAGGTTGGGAATCTGGGTGGATGGGGACGTGAAAGTAAGCGTCCTTTAGGTCTAAAGAGACCATCCAGTCTTCCTTCCTGACCGCTGCTAGCACAGACTTTGTCGTCTCCATGGAGAACGTCTGCTTTGTGACAAAGACATTCAGAGCACTGACGTCTAGCACCGGTCTCCACCCTCCTGTCTTCTTTACCACTAAGAAGAGACGGTTGTAGAAGCCCGGGGATTGATGGTCCCGGACTTTGACTACCGCTCCCTTTTCTAGTAAGAGAGACACCTCTTGCTTCAAAGCTAGTCTCTTGTCCTCCTCTCTGTACCTGGGAGAGAGGTCGATGGGAGACGTTGCTAGAGGGGGCTTGCGCAAGAACGGGATCTTGTACCCTTCTCTGAGCAACTTCACAGATTGTGCATCTGCGCCCCTGTTCTCCCAGGACTGCCAGTAGTTCTTGAGTCTGGCTCCCACTGCTGTCTGAAGAAGGTGGCAGTCAGACTCTGCCTTTAAAGGACTTGGTACCTTTCTTCTTAATCCCACGTCTCCCTTCGGCACGAGCACCTCCTCTGCTGGAGGCTCTGCCACGAAAGGGCGGAATAAATCTGGACGCTGGAGTATCCATCCTGGGTCTAGACACGGTAGGCAAAGGGGTGGCTTTGCGGGCAGATGACGCAACCAGGTCATGCGTGTCTTTTTGAATCAAGGAGGCAGCAATCTCCTTGATCAACTCCTCTGGGAAAAGGCACTTTGAGAGAGGAGCAAACATAAGTTCCGATCTCTGACATTGTGTTACTCCAGCTGACAAGAAGGAGCAAAGGTTTTCCCGTTTCTTGAGGACCCCGGAAACGAACGAAGCCGCAAGCTCACTGGAACCGTCCCGTATGGCCTTGTCCATGCAGGACATAATGAGCATGGAAGTTTCCTTGTCAGAAGGGGAGGTCTTCCTGCTCAACGCTCCTAAACACCAATCCAAAAAGTTAAAAACCTCGAAGGCTCTGAACACTCCTTTCATCAGATGGTCTAAGTCTGAAGGAGTCCAACAAATCTTGGAGCGTCTCATGGCTAGCCTGCGGGGAGAGTCTACTAGACTTGAGAAGTCGCCCTGGGCAGAGGCAGGAACTCCCAACCCGAGAACTTCTCCCGTGGCATACCAGACGCTCGATCTGGAAGCGAGTTTCGCAGGGGGAAACAAGAATGCTGTCTTCCCAAGGTGCTTTTTGGACTGCATCCAATCTCCCAACACTCTTAAAGTTCTCTTAGACGAGCGGGCGAGGACGAGCTTCGTAAAGGCAGGCGCGGATGACTGCGTGCCTAAAGCGAACTCAGATGGAGGAGAGCGTGGGGCTGCAGAAACAAACTGATCAGGATACATCTCCTTGAACAGTGCAAGAACTTTCCTAAAGTCCAAGGAGGGAGGCGTGGTCTTGGGTTCGTCGATGTCCGTATGCGGGTCGTCAAAGTGTGCAGCGTCGTCATCATCAGAGAGTCCATCGTCTGAATACTGAGGAGGAAGCGGCAAAGAAGTAGGAATTGGCTGGTCAGCTGAGTCCGGCAGCACGGGTGCATGCGTGACTGCACTGGACGCAACGTCATGGAACTGTTGGCCAGTCTGTGAGCTGGCAACAACCATAGCAGCGCGGGGGCGCAAAGCGTCTACTCCTGACTGTCTAGTCTGCTGTGGGCGAGTAGTGGTAACCACACTGGGTTGCGGAGGTTGACGCACAGCGTCAAAACAAAACAACTTAGGTTGTTGTTGTAACTCGCGAACGTCAACGGAGGGTTCCGTGCGTCGCTGAACGTCAACATGCGGCTGGCAGGGTACACTGCGCATGGGTGGCGGGACTCTCACAGCTGGAATGCGGGAGAAGGTAGCCTCAGCATCCACTGGACGCACAACCGTGGTTGGTTGTAGGCTAACGGGTGGTGCAGCGTCAACCTTCTCCGCACGAAAGTCCTGCATTAATGACGTTAACTGCGTCTGCATGGTCTGCAGCAAAGACCACTTAGGGTCTACAGTAGCAGGTGCGGCAACAGACGGTGTTACTGCCTGTTGCGGTACCGCTTTGCCTCTCTTAGGAGGTGTGCAGTCATCGGAAGACTGCAGCGAGTCCGAACTGACCCAGTGGCTACAACTGGGCCGTTGGACTTGCGCGGAAGGGACCGACTTGCGTTTAAGAGGCCGTGAGACCTTGGTCCATTGTTTCTTCCGAGAAACATCTTCCGCAGACGAGGAATAAATGGGCTCTCTCGTCTTCTTGTGGGTGGGGCGATCTTGGTAAGATACGTCCGAAACCACGGAGGGAACGTCTGTCCGCTGATTAAAGCCTGTCGAACCCTTTGGTCGTACGACATTACTTCTCCCCTGGGCTTGGGAGCTTGCAAGAGGTCCCGGACTGGGAGGACGACAGGCACGAACAGACGCACCCTCAAGCGCAACACTAACACTTTCCACAACACTACCACTCACTTTGTCACTACCCACTGCACTCTTACCCTTCAACTCCTTGACGTCTGCCATGAGTTGGTTACGGTCACTCGCCAATGACTCGACTCTCTCACCCAGAGCCTGGATGGCACGCATCATATCTGCCATCGAAGGTTGTTGAGTGCTAGAAGGGGGATCAGGAGCAACCACTACAGGGGAAGGAATAGGTTGTGGGGCATGAGGAGAGGAAATATCAACGGAGCGAGATGAACTTCTCCTGACTCTATCTCTCTCTAGCCTACGTGAATATTTCAGGAATTCGAGAAAATCGAATTCCGAAAGCCCAACGCATTCCTCACATCGATCTTCCAATTGACAGGTTTTATCCCGACAATTGGAACAAACGGTGTGCGGATCGATAGAGGCCTTCGGAAGACGCCTTGAACAGTCCCTAGCACTACACTTTCAGTATTTAGGGACTTGAGAAGGGTCAGCCATCTTGAATTAGTCAAAGGGGAATTCAAAATCTATCCAAGTCGTCAACAAATAATCCAAAAATCAACAAAAGAATGCAAGGATGTATTGAAGATAACCTCTGCAAAGCGAAAGCTAATAACTAGAAATGTGTACTTCACCAAAATCTGTGAAAACCAATCCAGTAAGCAACAGCAAATTTAGTAGGTCTTGCCGGTGGCACGACAGAGAGAAAATTGGTTCTTTGTTTACATGGAGTACTAAGTACCTGCTCGACAGATGGCGCTGTTGATGTACACCCCCTCCTGCATAGCGATCGCTGGCGTATTTTGACCGTAGAGTTTTTCTGTCTGGCAGCAGAGCTGCAGCTTATATAATCACCGGCTAAGTTTAATATTGAAAATTACACAAACTACCGACATCCTATGCTCCCAAGATATTATTCATTTGTTTGTTCACATTTTACAATTCGCACGCATTCGCTCCTGTTCGTTCGTGAGTACATACTTTGTTGCATATTAACCAATTTAAGCTTTCTGCGCATTTGCTTCTGTTCGTTTGTGTGTACATACCTTGACTGAAAATATAGTTTTACCATCTAACCTAACCGAAGGTTCCCCACCTAACCTAACCTACCCTAAGGTTCCTCATCGAACCTAACCTTGCCTAAGGTTCCCCACCCAACCTAACAAGATTCCCCATCTAACCTAACCTACCCTAGGACACATATCCTTACCTGGCGGGGGGCTATGACATCTGTGACACCACCCCATTAGGCAACCAATATCTATAGTTTACCCTAAGACTAAGTCTTCACCCTGTGTTTGCTTCGCAATAAGCTTCACTCCGGTACAATCTTTCTATCCGAAGATAGTACCTGGACATAAGAAATGTTTATCGACTAGTAAGGCCAGGTAGTTGCAGACGATGCTTTCGGATTTGTTTATCTGGAGGTATTTGTATACGAAAATACATGAAGAATGTTTGTATAGTGTTTCAATGTTCACTTATCTATTGAATATATCACTATTACAGTAGTAGACGTGTGGGTGGATGTATGATAGAGGCCACCTGTATGTATAGTGACGGTTGACGAAGAATAGGGCTGTTTAAGGGCATGGCTTGTAGGTTTGGTTAGAGGGGGTGAAATTAGTTAGTATCCCTTTTTTATGCACGTTTGGGGGAGCTGACCACTCATATATAATGGCCCCGACCTGTATCCGTAGGCCCCTATTACTGATAATCATAATAGACCTATCACTGTATCAGTCACAAATGTTGACATGCGACCTGTGGGTTTGAATGACTGCACAGACATTGAAGAAAAAAATTCTCATTCCTACACATCATTATTATTATTTATTATTATTATTATTATTATTACTTGCTAAGCTACACCCCTAGTTGGAAATGCAGGATGCTAAAAGCCTAGGGGCTCCAATATTGAAAATACCCCAGTGAGGATAGGGAGCAAGGAAAAATAGAATATTTTGAGAACAGAAACATTAAGATAAATATCGCCTATATAAACAAAACAGGAGTAAGAGATTAAGATAGTGTGCCCGAGTGTACCTTCAATCAAGAGAACTCCACTCCAAGATAGTGGAGGACCATGGTACAGAGGCTATGGCACTACCCAAGAATAGAGAATATTGAAGTAAAATATTGTATAATATTGTATCTAACCCATTTCAGAATTCTGCGATAGAGGGGTAAAAATGGGTAAATTTCACTTTTTTTACTTTTCTCGACTGAAATACATAGCTGGTTGCCAGACATAGAAACAATTTTTGCGTCACATTCAGTTGATATAGAATTTGAGCCCCATACATAGTATAATCAGAATCATGAATAATATTGTATCTAACCCATTCCAGAATTCTGCGATAGAGGGGTAAAAATGGGTAATTTTCACTTTTTTTACTTTTCTCAACTGGAATACATATCTGGTTACCAGACATAGAAGCAATTTTTGCGTCATATTGAGTTGGTATAGAATTTGAGCCCCATACATAGTATAATCAGAATCATGAATAATATTGTATCTAACCCATTTCAAAATTCTACGATAGAGGGGTAAATACGGGTAATTTTCACTTTTCTGACTTTTCTCGACTAAAATACATATCTGGTTGCCAGACATAGAAACAATTTTTGCGTCACATTCAGTTGGTATAGATTTTGATCCCCATACATAGTATAATCAAAATCATGAATAATATTGTATCTAACCCATTTCAAAATTCTGTGATAGAGGGGTAAAAACGGGTAATTTTCACTTTTTTTTCTTTTCTCGACTGAAATACATATCTGGTTGCCAGACATAGAAACAATTTTTGCGTCACATTGAGTTGGTATAAAATTTGATCCCCATACATAGTATAATCAAAATCATGAATAATATTGTATCTAACCCATTTCAGAAATCTGCGATAGAGGGGTAAAAATGGGTAATTTTCACTTTTTTTACTTTTCTCGACTGAAATACATATCTGGTTGCCAGACATAGAAACAATTTTTGCGTCACATTGAGTTGGTATAGAATTTGATCCCCATACATAGTATAATCAAAATCATGAATAATATTGTATCTAACCCATTTCAGAATTCTGCGATAGAGGGGTAAAAACGGGTAAATTTCACTTTTTTGACTTTTCTCGACCGAAATACATAGCTGGTTGCCAGACATAGAAACAATTTTTGCGTCACATTCAGTTGATATAGAATTTGAGCCCCATACATAGTATAATCAGAATCATGAATAATATTGTATCTAACCCATTCCAGAATTCTGCGATAGAGGGGTAAAAAAGGGATTTTGACGTAGGAAAAATCTATTTCTGGGCGAGGGACCTGTGCCGCCCAGTGAATAAGCTCCATTTAGCACTTATTCTTAGGTAATTTACTGCTAAATATACCAGAGAAAAAATGTAAAGGAGTGCTAGGTTAACTAGCTCGCTCACCTATTGGTGTCGGTATAAAATTGGGCGTATATTCCAGAGGTCCCGCACTATTTAGATTAATCCACGACAGAGAACCCCAATAGAGGAGAGCCGTTCAACCTCACTCGGTACTACTACAATGCATCCGCTCAGAACCCAACTCCTTAGCACCCAAAGTTTGGGGACTCCAAGGGAGAGGAGCTGGGAGGGTTCACTGGGCGGCACAGGTCCCTCGCCCAGAAATAGATTTTTCCTACGTCAAAATCCCTTTTCTGGGCTCGAACCTGTGCCGCCCAGTGAATCTATACAAGAGAAAAATGTCACCAAACTTGCAAAATAAAGGAAAAAACATAAGCGTAAGAGAAATACAGGATGCTTTAATCAGAGATGAGTACCAAAAAACAATTATAAGGGTATCTTAAATATGAACATAAATCCAATAAGGTAGGTATAATAATGCCGTGAGTGATAATATATACAGATACTCAGGAGCATAAAAATTTACAAATATAATAACAGTATTCAGGTGCGAGACCAACGAATACAATAGGGTATAAATGAGGCAGGTAAGAGGGAGAGATAAAGAGTCAAGGCATTAACCTGTGAGTTACTCGGGAGTAACTACGCTCCCTGCGGCTACTGTAGAAAATTTTAGGGCTTCCAAATGTTTAAGGTAGTGTTTCTTGAACACTGACGGTGATTTCCACCCTGTATACCTGGAAAGGTCTGTAAAATTCATGTGGTGAAAGAAGTTCACCGAGGTGGCAACCGCCCTGATATCATGTGCAAGAGGAAAAGAGTCAGGGTTAGCTTGTTTAATAAAATACAAAATTTGTTGCCTGATCCCTTTAATAGTAATGGTACCGCCTTGTTCTCTAACGAATAGAGGCCCCGAGGAGTTAGAGGAGGTCCGGGATAGATAAGACCTAAGAGTAGTGACAGGGCACAGCGACGGATCTTGCGTGAGGGGAACAATTTTCCAGGAGGTCCATCTGTTTTGAGGGTCTTCATTCTTAGCCAAAAAGAATTTGTTAGGAGAAAGAAGGACCTCTCCTGAAGGCAGAAAGTCAATATGACCCGGGTCTCTCGACAAGGCTGCCAATTCAGAAATTCTTGCCCCGGAAGCCAAGCTCACTAGGAAAAGTGTTTTCCTGAGAAGGGGCATGTAATCACAAGAACTGTTAATGGTATCAGAAGCCAATTTGAGTACGTCATTAAGGAACCAGGTCACCGGGGTAGGACGAGTAACCGGTTTCAGTCTGGCACAAGCTTTCGGAATTGAAGCTAACAAAGAGTCGGTTAAGTCTATGTTAAAACCCACTAGGAAGATCTTTTTCAGAGCCGATTTAATAGTGGTGATAGTATTGGCTGCCAGACCTGATTCTAATAAAGATCTAAAGAAAGTGACTGTAAGGTTCAAGTTCATACAGTTCACGTCTGAGTCTATTAAAAATTTTGCCAACTTTTTAACTGCAGAGTCATACTGACGGATGGTGGAATCCCGTTTATCTGATTCTAGGAACAAGGTGTTTTGAGGATCAATATTGGCACCATGCATAGCCGCAAACTTCATAAAGTCCATAAAGTTAGGGCGCTCTGAATGTTTGAGAAAGCGTACACAACGCGTGTTTGTACTATCTGAGACAGAACCGGATTGGGTATCGGGTGAGGGTATAGTCTCAACTCCCGCAGGAGAGGATACCAGTTGCTCTTGGGCCAGTTGGGTGCGACCAAGGCTACTTGTCCCTTGAAGGATCTCAGTTTGTCTAGAACTTTCAGCAAAAGATTCACCGGGGGAAAGAGATAAATCTTTTCCCAGTTGTCCCAATTCTGTGACATGGCGTCTGTGGCGTAAGCCTGAGGGTCTAGATTGGGAGCCACATATACTCTCAATTTGTGGTTGGATTCCGTGGCGAAGAGGTCCACTTGGAGACCGGGAACCTGAGAGAGAATCCACCGAAATGACTTTAGATCGAGTGACCATTCCGATTCTAGAGGGGAGGTCCGGGACAGGGCGTCTGCCACTACATTCCGGACTCCCGCCAGGTGGACAGCTGAAAGATGCCAACGGTTCGAGGCTGCTAGGGAGAATATGGCTATTAGAACATGGTTCAGAGGCCCTGACTTTGACCCGCCTCTGTTGAGGCAGCGGACCACCACTTCGCTGTCGAGGACCAGACGAAGGTGTTGTTTCTTGGGAAGAGCGAGACGTTTCAGGGTTAGAAGAACTGCCATGGCCTCTAGCACATTGATGTGAAAATGGCGGAACAAGGGAGTCCAAAGACCTTGAACTTTCTTGAGCTGAGAATAGCCGCCCCAACCTGATAGGGATGCGTCTGTGTGAATGATTAATTCCGGGGGCGGAAATCGAAGGGGAACTGACTTTGACAGACTGTTTGCTTTTGTCCAAGGAAGAAGTCTTTCCCGTAGAATGGGAGGAAGGCGGACTTTCCTGTCCCGGAGCTTCCGGTTCGCCCTCGAACGCCAGACACGATTGATATCTTTCAATTTTGCCTTCAGAAGAAGATCCGTCACTGAGGCAAACTGAAGGGAACCCAGAATCTTCTCTTGAAGCCGTCTGGAACTTACTTTGTCTTTGAGAAAGCGTTTGGTGTTTCTTGCAATCTCTAACCTCTTGGGTCTGGGAAGACACAGAGTATGAGATATAAGATCCCATTGCAGGCCGAGCCATTGGAACTTCGATTTTGGAAGAAGACGGGACTTCTTGAAGTTGATCTGGAAGCCTAGAGATTGAAGATAATGGATGACTTTGTGAGTGGCTTTTAGGCAATTTTGGGAGGTGTCTGACCAAATGAGCCAATCGTCCAGATAGGCTACTACTTGAATCCCTTGATTCCTGAGTTCCTGAACAGCGACTTCTGCTAGCTTTGTGAAGATCCTTGGGGCAATGTTGAGCCCGAAAGGCATCACCTTGAAGGAGTAACTTTTGTCCCCTAAGCGAAAGCCTAGGTACGGACGGAAGTGTCTCGCTATCGGGACGTGATAGTAGGCGTCTGTAAGATCGATAGAGGTGGTGACGGCCCCACGGGGAAGTAAGGTCCGCACCTGCGAGACGGTAAGCATTCGAAACTTGTCGCATTGAATGGACAAGTTGAGAAGGGATAGATCTAGAATCACTCTTCTCTTGTCTGAATCCTTCTTCGGAACACTGAACAGCCGACCTTGAAACTTCAGATGTTTCGTTTCTTGTATGGCATTCTTTTGTAAAAGTTCCTGGACAAATTCGACCAGGTCCGGAGTGGAATGTTGACGAAATTTGTTCGGAGGAGGAGGTCCTTGAATCCAACTCCACCCTAGTCCCTTGGAGATGATACTGAACGCCCAGGGACTGAACCTCCATTTGTTGCGGAAGGCATAGAGCCTCCCCCCTACCTGCTGCACCTCAGTATTGGTTTGAGGAGTTGCCTCCACGTCCGCCTCGGAAGTTCTTTCCTCTGCGAAAGGCTCTTCCCCTGCCTTTGTTCTGGTTAGAGCCACGGTGGTAGCCTCTACCTCTACCATAACTCTGGGAAGAGCTATGAGCCTCGTAGGACTGGTTAAAGGCAGGGGAAGTGGCGGAGGCACCAGAAAGCTGGCTCTTAGGTAGCAGAACGGTGACATAGTCATCCGAAGGAGCCCGAGAGGTGGAAGGCTGTGCAGGGGCAACAGAAGATGGAGGAAGAGGCAGCCGGAAGTTGGATGAAGCACTCTGTTGTTGCCTGAACTGGGTGGAGGTATATGGTCTAAGCTTCTTCCTACCCCGGGCTTGATAATTTGCGGGGTCATACTTGCGTTTAGGGGTCAAACCCCAACGGGCTTTAAGGCTCTGATTAACCCTAGTGGCCTCCGCCAAGACTTCCTCTACGAGATCCTCGGGGAAGAGATTTGAACCCCAACAGGAGGACCGGATGAGTTTATTAGGTTCATGCCTAATCGTCGCCTCAGCTAGAACATGCTTGCGACATCTGCGTTTAGCAGTAGCAAAGTCATATAAGTCATAATATAACGACTGTAGCGTAGCCTTGTTGAGAGACTTAAAAATACTCTCCGTATCGTAAGTCAAGGCTATCGACTCCGTGGATGTGGCCAGGTTTAGAGTACGGCCAACACGTAGGCGGGAATCATATTCCTGTTTAATGAGAGATTCCGGGAGACGGGGAAGCTTCTCACTAAACAAGACTGAGGCACAGTCTGCTGCAAGCTTGCCGGAGGTAAAGGTGGTATGGACGTTGTCCCAACACTCAATACCTGAGGGAAGAAGGAGGGAGATTGGATCCACCTCTCGGATGGGAGGCAAGGGCTTCTCCTCCAGAGCATATTGAAAGGCAAGCTCTGCCACCTTATTGACGCATGGAGTCAAGGTGTTCTTGTCCATTAAGAACATCGTAAAGGAGCTTTTATGAGGCGTCAGCATGGTGTTAGTGCAGCCGATGTCATTCAAAAATCTGGCCCAAACAGATTGGGCTTGCTCCTTCGGGAAGATGACCGTCTCTTTGGGGACCTTGTCTAATCGGACTAAAGCTTCCTCGGTAAGTCTGGCATAACCATGAAATGGAAATGCCAGACCCGGAGGAAAGAATTCAAAGTCCTCTAGAGGGCGAGTGCCAAGGCCCTCCAGAGTCAACATTCCGTCTGAGAACGGGGAATGAAGAGCCATCCGCCAGGGGTTGTTCTTGGCAAACGGCGGGAGCTTAGAGGCATCCGGTATGAGAGAGCTTTGGACTCTCTCCGGAGCTCCTTGCTCTAAAGCCCCAATTCTCTGACCGAAGTTAGAGAACATCGTGTCCATCCTCGACTGCATCTCCGAAACCAACTTTTCCTGCATCTCCGACACGATGCGAAGCATAGCTGATTCGGAAAGGCCCGGGCTAGCAGCAGGAGGGGCGGAAGGAACTCCCGGGTCGTGAGACTTAGAGGAGGAACCAGAGGTCTTTGAAGACGGGTTTGTACCAGGTTTAGAGCCATGAGAAGTCTTGTGAGGCTTGCGAGCTTTGGGTAAGGTCCTTGAAGTAGACTTATCCTTAGGGGGAACCGGGTATGAACGTTGAGACGAATCACGGTCCCCAGAAAATCCAAGAAAGGAAGAGCGATCAGAAGAAGAAGAAAGAGCGGGGCTGAGGATAGGAATCTCAGCGCCGGACACACCTGCCTCACTTACCACCCTACCTGTATCCGGCTCGTCTAGCAACATTGGTTCGACGTCCAGGTTCATGGAGGCAACATTGTCCTCCAGACCTCCGGGGGCGTCCGATGGATCTTGCTCTGGGTCGATGAGACCCGTTATAGTGGCATCAATGTGGGCAATGATGGGAGCTGCCACATGCCTAGCCACAGCAGCTGAAGACTTGGCGTTGGGGTAAACCATGGTGCAGTAGTCCTCAGATAGGACGTACGGCCGCTTAGACTTTACATTCCGGGCAAAACCACCAACCCACACCTTCAGTGTGGCCCGAGCCGCAGACTTTTGCTCCGGGGATGCCTGAAATAATAGTGGGAATTATAAAAGGGAAACTCCCAATGATCCTTCAAGACCATAGATATCTTACTAATAGTAAATAAAATAAGAAGGCAATATAGCCAACGGGACTCACCGAGTCAGAACCAAGGGTAGTGATGAGGTCGAAGCAAATCACACAGTTATCCGGGTGCCATACCACAACGTCTTCCAGTTGAACCCCACAAGGGGCGTGAGATCGGCAGACGGAGTGGCCACAAGGCTGGTGCAGAACAGCTGCACAGGCCGGCGTCAGACAATGCACCATCTGTAAAAAGAATAGTATATGAGAAACTGTAATTCTCTTAATTAGGGGCGGGTCTGGAGGACCCGGGCCTAACATAGGTCTAACACAAGATTAGAGCCTAACTACTATTCTATAAGTGGCCTAACATAGGTCTAACACAAGAATAGAGTTTAACTATACTATTCTTTTAAGTAGGGCCTAAAATAGGTCTAACACAAGATTAGACTGTAAAAAATAAAATAAAAATTTTTTTTTTTTTTTTTTTTTTTTTTTTTTTTTTTTTTTTTTTTAGGGGCGGGTCCGGAGGACCCGGGCCTAACATAGGTCTAACGCAAGGTTAGAGCTTAACTATAATATTCTTACATAGGGGCGGGACCGGGGGTCCCGGGCCTAAACATAAGTATAACTTGAAACTAAAGTATAGCCATCCATTCCGGTCAAGCCGGGAGCATAAAAAAGGATGCAAAAACAAGGAATTAAGACACATAGTGTCTGATTTCCCGGGGTGGGGTAGACCCCGGGCCGGGAAATAAAGGTATATTCAATACCAATTCCTTTAGGGACTCCGGGGTAGTGATCTGTCATATATAATCATCATAGGAAATGTTATAAAATAATAGGGGGGCGGAACTGTAACTAAGAACTGCCAATCGAACCCGGAGGGTTTCGTATAACATAAGCCAGAATGAAAAGTGAATATAAAATAGGGTACACCGGGATCCAACTCTGTAGACCGGTGGCCAACCAGACTAGACAGAGACTAAACCGCCGGGCCACCCGGAGGACAAAGTCCATAAACACTTAACTACCCCCTCTAAAAGGAGGGAAGGCAATGGTCCCTTAGTGGAGGGGGGAGAAGCCTAGCCTCCCACCTAGCTAGAGGGGGAGCGTGGGGGAGGATCACGTGATACGAGGCAGCAGGGCTACCAACTGACGATCCCCAATCAGACAGATCAAACGGAGTAATAGCACAAATATTCATTATAATAATAATAATAGCGTTAAATATATGAATAAACACATTGAAAATTTTTGGGCAAGGCATGCAACATAAATAATTAAATCACAAAAGACACACCTGATGGCTAAAATAACATTGCCGCCTTAGCACGGTCGGCAGCCATAGCGATACGTAAATGATATCGGCCCAAAATTTGAACCACGAGGATTCTAAACGCTAAATAATGAATATTCACAATAACAAATAATATTTGATAAAAAAAAATAATACACATAGTAACACCGCAAGTGAAAATTAAAAGCTCTCAAAAACAGGAGTACCAACTGTAGTGAAATCAAGCAAGATCGGTATGAACGAAGAGAATAAACTCCTATAATATAAATATTAAACGATCTAGGTTGCTCAAAACACAGTAAAATCCAGCTTGGTACTTAACTTAGACGGTGTCTCCTGGGAAACCGACGAAGAAGCCATAATTCACTAGAAAATATCCAAAAGCGAGAGCACCAGAAAAAAAGCGGGTTACTTTGAACGTTGTGCTAAAAGGAGTTGGGTTCTGAGCGGATGCATTGTAGTAGTACCGAGTGAGGTTGAACGGCTCTCCTCTATTGGGGTTCTCTGTCGTGGATTAATCTAAATAGTGCGGGACCTCTGGAATATACGCCCGATTTTATACCGACACCAATAGGTGAGCGAGCTAGTTAACCTAGCACTCCTTTACATTTTTTCTCTGGTATATTTAGCAGTAAATTACCTAAGAATAAGTGCTAAATGGAGCTTATTCACTGGGCGGCACAGGTTCGAGCCCAGAAATGGGTAATTTTCACTTTTTTTACTTTTCTCAACTGGAATACATATCTGGTTACCAGACATAGAAGCAATTTTTGCGTCATATTGAGTTGGTATAGAATTTGAGCCCCATACATAGTATAATCAGAATCATGAATAATATTGTATCTAACCCATTTCAAAATTCTACGATAGAGGGGTAAATACGGGTAATTTTCACTTTTCTGACTTTTCTCGACTAAAATACATATCTGGTTGCCAGACATAGAAACAATTTTTGCGTCACATTCAGTTGGTATAGATTTTGATCCCCATACATAGTATAATCAAAATCATGAATAATATTGTATCTAACCCATTTCAAAATTCTGTGATAGAGGGGTAAAAACGGGTAATTTTCACTTTTTTTACTTTTCTCGACTGGAATACATATCTGGTTGCCAGACATAGAAACAATTTTTGCGTCACATTGAGTTGGTATAATATTTGATCCCCATACATAGTATAATCAAAATCATGAATAATATTGTATCTAACCCATTTCAGAAATCTGCGATAGAGGGGTAAAAATGGGTAATTTTCACTTTTTTTACTTTTCTCGACTGAAATACATATCTGGTTGCCAGACATAGAAACAATTTTTGCGTCACATTGAGTTGGTATAGAATTTGATCCCCATACATAGTATAATCAAAATCATGAATAATATTGTATCTAACCCATTTCAAAATTCTGCGATAGAGGGGTAAAAACGGGTAAATTTCACTTTTTTGACTTTTCTCGACCGAAATACATAGCTGGTTGCCAGACATAGAAACAATTTTTGCGTCACATTGAGTTGGTATAGAATTTGATCCTCATACATAGTATAATCAAAATCATGAATAATATTGTATCTAACCCATTTCAGAATTCTGCGATAGAGGGGTAAAAATGGGTAAATTTCACTTTTTTTACTTTTCTCGACTGAAATACATAGCTGGTTGCCAGACATAGAAACAATTTTTGCGTCACATTGAGTTGGTATAGAATTTGACCCCCTAACATATTATAATCAGAATCATGAATAATATTGTATCTAACCCATTTCAGAATTCTACGATATTGGTGTAAAAATGGGTAAATTTCACTTTTTTTACTTTTCTCGACTGAAATACATATCGGGTTGCCAGACACAGAAACAATTTTTGCGTCAAATTGAGTTGGTATAGAATTTGATCCCCATAACATAGTATAATCAAAATCATGAATAATATTGTATCTAACCCATTTCAGAAATCTGCGATAGAGGGGTAAAAATGGGTAAATTTCACTTTTTTTACTTTTCTCGACTGAAATACATATCTGGTTGCCAGACATAGAAACAATTTTTGCGTCAAATTGAGTTGGTATAGAATTTGATCCCCATACATAGTATAATCAAAATCATGAATAATATTGTATCTAACCCATTTCAGAATTCTGCGATAGAGGGGTAAAAATGGGTAAATTTCACTTTTTTGACTTTTCTCGACTGAAATACATAGCTGGTTGCCAGACATAGAAACAATTTTTGCGTCACATTGAGTTGGTATAGAATTTGATCCCCATACATAGTATAATCAAAATCATGAATAATATTGTATCTAACCCATTTCAGAATTCTGCGATAGAGGGGTAAAAATGGGTAAATTTCACTTTTTTTACTTTTCACGACTGAAATACATAGCTGGTTGCCAGACATAGAAACAATTTTTGCGTCACATTAAGTTGGTATAGAATTTGATCCCCATACATAGTATAATCAAAATCATGAATAATATTGTATCTAACCCATTTCAGAAATCTGCGATAGAGGGGTAAAAATGGGTAAATTTCACTTTTTTTACTTTTCTCGACTGAAATACATATCTGGTTGCCAGACATAGAAACAATTTTTGCGTCACATTGAGTTGGTATAGAATTTGATCCCCATACATAGTATAATCAAAATCATGAATAATATTGTATCTAACCCATTTCAGAATTCTGCGATAGAGGGGTAAAAATGGGTAAATTTCACTTTTTTTACTTTTCTCGACTGAAATACATAGCTGGTTGCCAGACATAGAAACAATTTTTGCGTCACATTGAGTTGGTATACAATTTGATTCCCATACATAGTATAATCAAAATCATGAATAATATTGTATCTAACCCATTTCAGAAATCTGCGATAGAGGGGTAAAAATGGGTAAATTTCACTTTTTTTACTTTTCTCGACTGAAATACATATCTGGTTGCCACACATAGAAACAATTTTTGCGTCACATTGAGTTGGTATAGAATTTGATCCCCATACATAGTATAATCAAAATCATGAATAATATTGTATCTAACCCATTTCAGAATTCTGCGATAGAGGGGTAAAAATGGGTAAATTTCACTTTTTTTACTTTTCTCGACTGAAATACATATCTGGTTGCCAGACATAGAAACAATTTTTGCGTCACATTGAGTTGGTATAGAATTTGATCCCCATACATAGTATAATCAAAATCATGAATAATCTTGTATCTAACCCATTTCAGAAATCTGCGATAGAGGGGTAAAAATGGGTAAATTTAACTTTTTTTACTTTTCTCGACTGAAATACATATCTGGTTGCCAGACATAGAAACAATTTTTGCGTCACATTGAGTTGGTATAGAATTTGATCCCCATACATAGTATAATCAAAATCATGAATAATATTGTATCTAACCCATTTCAGAATTCTGCGATAGAGGGGTAAAAATGGGTAATTTTCACTTTTTTTACTTTTTTCGACTGAAATACATAGCTGGTTGCCAGACATAGAAACAATTTTTGCGTCACATTGAGTTGGTATAGAATTTGATCCCCATACATAGTATAATAAAAAACATGAATAATATTGTATCTAACCCATTTCAGAATTCTGCGATAGAGGGGTAAAGATGGGTAAATTTCACTTTTTTGACTTTTCTCGACTGAAATACATATCTGGTTGCCAGACATAGAAACAATTTTTACGTCACATTGAGTTGGTATAGAATTTGAGCCCCATACATAGTATAATCAGAATCATGAATAATATTGTATCCAACCCATTTCAGAATTCTGGGATAGAGCGGTAAAAAGGGTTAATTTTCACTTTTTTTTACTTTTCTTGACTGAAATACATATCTGGTTGCCAGACATAGAAACAATTTTTGCGTCACATTGAGTTGGTATAGAATTTGAGCCCCATAAATAGTATAATTAGAATCATGAATAATATTGTATCCAACCCATTTCAGAATTCTGCGATAGAGCGGTAAAAAGGGTTAATTTTCACTTTTTTTTACTTTTCTTGACTGAAATACATATCTGGTTGCCAGACATAGAAACAATTTTTGCGTCACATTGAGTTGGTATAGAATTTGAGCCCCATAAATAGTATAATTAGAATCATGAATAATATTGTATCTAACCCATTTCAGAATTCTGTGATAGAGGGGTAAAAAACGGGTAATTTTAACTTTTTTTACTTTTCTCGATTGAAATACATATCCGGTTGCCAGACATAGAAACAATTTTTGCGTCACATTGAGTTGGTATAGAATTTGAGCCCTATACATAGTATAATCAGAATCATGAATAATATTGTATCTAACCCATTTCAGAATTCTGCGATAGAGGGGTAAAAATGGGTAAATTTCACTTTTTTGACTTTTCTCGACTGAAATACATATCTGGTTGCCAGACATAGAAACAATTTTTGCGTCACATTGAGTTGGTATAGAATTTGATCCCCATACATAGTATAATCAAAATCATGAATAATATTGTATCTAACCCATTTCAGAATTCTGCGATAGAGGGGTAAAAATGGGTAATTTTCACTTTTTTGACTTTTTTCGACTGAAATACATAGCTGGTTGCCAAACATAGAAACAATTTTTGCGTCACATTGAGTTGGTATAGAATTTGATCCCCATACATAGTATAATAAAAAACATGAATAATATTGTATCTAACCCATTTCAGAATTCTGCGATAGAGGGGTAAAAGTGGGTAAATTTCACTTTTTTTACTTTTCTCGACTGAAATACATAGCTGGTTGCCAGACATAGAAACAATTTTTGCGTCACATTGAGTTGGTATACAATTTGATCCCCATACATAGTATAATCAAAATCATGAATAATATTGTATCTAACCCATTTCAGAATTCTGCGATAGAGGGGTAAAAATGGGTAAATTTCACTTTTTTTACTTTTCTCGACTGAAATACATAGCTGGTTGCCAGACATAGAAACAATTTTTGCGTCACATTGAGTTGGTATAGAATTTGAGCCCCATACATGGTATAATCAAAATCATGAATAATATTGTATCTGACCCATTTCAGAATTCTGCGATAGAGGGGTAAAAATGGGTAATTTTCATTTTTTTGACTTTTCTCGACTTAGATACATATCTGGTTGCCAGACATAGAAACAATTTTTGCGTCACATTGAGTTGGTATAGAATTTGATCCCCGTACATAGTATAATCAAAATCATGAATAATATTGTATCTAACCCATTTCAGAATTCTGCAATAGAGGGGTAAAAATGGGTAATTTTCACTTTTTTGACTTTTCTCGACTGAAATACATATCTGGTTGCCAGACATAGAAACAATTTTTGCGTCACATTGAGTTGGTATAGAATTTGAGCCCCATACATAGTATAATCAGAATCATGAATAATATTGTATCCAACCCATTTCAGAATTCTGGGATAGAGCGGTAAAAAGGGTTAATTTTCACTTTTTTTTACTTTTCTTGACTGAAATACATATCTGGTTGCCAGACATAGAAACAATTTTTGCGTCACATTGAGTTGGTATAGAATTTGAGCCCCATAAATAGTATAATTAGAATCATGAATAATATTGTATCCAACCCATTTCAGAATTCTGCGATAGAGCGGTAAAAAGGGTTAATTTTCACTTTTTTTTACTTTTCTTGACTGAAATACATATCTGGTTGCCAGACATAGAAACAATTTTTGCGTCACATTGAGTTGGTATAGAATTTGAGCCCCATAAATAGTATAATTAGAATCATGAATAATATTGTATCTAACCCATTTCAGAATTCTGTGATAGAGGGGTAAAAACGGGTAATTTTCACTTTTCAATATTAAACTTACCCGATAGTCATGTAGCTGTCAACTCCGTTGCCCGACAGAATTCTATGGAGGGATACGCCAGCTATCACAATACTAGAAGGGGGTGTACTTACCAGCGCCACCTGTGGCCAGGTACTATAGTACTTCTTGTTGACACCTCCTCAATTTTTCCTCTGTCGTGCTTCCGGCAAGACGTTCTGGGATACGCTTATGTTCTTGGAGTATTTTCACGACTTTGGTGAAGTATTTCTCTTTGATTTCGGCTGTCGCTTTACTGGAAACTTCTATATTAGCTTAGTTAGCTTTTGGAATTAATTTGATTAATTATGGTGACGAAGAGAGTATGAACTCTCTTTCACCTTTTAATGGCCGACCCTTCCCTTAGACGGAAGTGTTGGTGTCTAAGAGAGTATAGACTCTCTTTCTTAATTTTGCTTAACAAAAGTTATAGATTTATTTTATATCTCTCCGCCTCTTATAGGCCTCTTCGATTAACTTCCTTTTATTATAAACTTATTAAAATTAATTTTTATATTTGTTTATATTCGACCTTCCTAATAGTAGGCGGTCTTTTCTTGGTACCGAAGTTAATTAACATTGAGCCCGTCATTTCGGTTTTACCTGTTAACATATTATGCTATTTTAATGTCTTTGAAAGAATTTCTTTGATAGTCTAGTACTGTTTTCAAAGTTGAACTAACGTTTTGTTTTGTCTCTGCAGTTGTTGATGTTCAGAACGTTCAACTTGCGCTCTATCGTTACGATAGAGAAAGAATTTTCACGGTTTCACGTTGCAGTAAGAGTAACCGTGTCTAGCGTTTTGTTCATTCTTTCTTAACTTAATGGTTTTAATCCTAATAAAGGAACTTTTCATTTTGGGAAATATTTCAGTTTTTTCCTTTAACAATAATATGTTTTAACGATATATATGATTGGGCTCTTCTCTCAGGTTCTAAGTCAAGAGAGAGAGAGAGAGAGAGAGATAGAGACGGAGGGAGAAAGAGGAGGATAAACGTTTCATTCAAGCGAGTAACGTTGTTATCGTTTTTGCTCTTCTCCCTAGTCTCTTTAGGGGAAGAAGGTAAACGTTTCTAGAGTGATCTAGTGTTTAGTCTCTTTCCAGCCACTGAATTATTTATCTTTCATTAGATTTTTCTGTTACATTGTAATTCTGTTTTCGCAATTACTAACTTTTGAGAAAGGATAGAATTGCGTGTTTCAGGTACAAACCACTTAAAGTTTCGAGTTCAGTGAAATAAGTGCAAACAGAAAATCAAAGTGATAAGTGATTAGCGCAAAGTGTGTCAGTGTTGTGCGTGAGGGTACTTCTGTGCGCGCCAGTCGTCCTCCCAGTCCGGGACCTCTTGCAAGCTCCCAAGCCCAGGGGAGAAGCAATGTCGAAGGACAAAAGGGTTCAGCAGGCCTTGATCGGCGCACAGAAGTATCCTCGGTGGTTGTGGGCGTGTCTTACCGAGACCGTCACTCCCACCCGCAGACGATTGAGCCCTTATTTTGCTCGTCTGCAGAAGAAATTTAGGGGAGAAAACGCTGGTCTCAGGTCTCAAGACCTCTTAAACGTAAAGTCCAGACCTATGCCAGACGTACGAAGTTAGAGTTCAACAACCCGGATGCAGTCATTGGGTTAGCTCTGACTCTCCTCAGTCATCAGTTGATGCACTCCGCCTAAGAGGAGTAAGGTTCTGCCGCAACAGATCTCTGCTGTTAAGGCTTTACCTCAGCAGACCTTAGTGTCTGCCGACCCCAAGTTGACTCTACTGCAGTCCATGCAGTCACAACTTTCGGTCTTGATGCGTGAGTGTCGGGCTGAGAAGGTTGCGCCTCCGCCTGCGCTCGCTCCGCCTGCGCTCGCTCCGCCTGCGCTCCCTCCGCCTGCGCTCGCTCCGCCTGCGCTCGCTCCGCCTGACCGCAGTACCACCTGCCAGGCGTACGATGTTGAGCCACGTTATGAGTTTACTGTTCCCAGTGGTGTGCAGCTCCCTCCGCCTTCCTTAAGGCAACCTCAGCAATGGGAACAGGAGGCTTATACCTCTCTTCCTCCGCTTCCACTTGCTGTTCCACCAGTGAGGCAACACTCGCTTGAGGTACAACCTCTCCCATCCATGAGTCAGTCTCCTCAGCTCTCGCTGCAGCGAGCTCAACCCTCCTCAAGGCAAGCACCTTAACACCTTAGCCTTGCGCCTCAGGAGCCTCAACTTGCGAGATTTTTACTGCGTTCTGCGCAGCCACTACCTTTTCGCTCTCAGCTCACACCGCAGGAACCTCAACTCGTTCCTCAGGAACTTGCTACTGCGCATCCGCCAACCACTCAGCAAGCGCAACCCTTGAGTTCAGCCACTCATGCCAGGAGTCAGCCTCCTCCACCCATGCGCCTACCTTCTGCTACTTCCTTTGATCAGCCTTTGCAGACTGAACCTCAGGTGTTCCCTCAACAGAGTCTTGAAGAGGAAACCACAACTATTGTTGTTCCAGCTCGTTCTGACTCTGCTGTTCAGCATACCTTACCTCCATTTTCAAACCTTATGATAATGGAGGTTATTTGTATTACTTATAAAAATATATTTGTATTCCTTGCAATATATTTTTAACAATATCGCAAAAGATGGCAAAAATATGAATCATGAGTTATGAATGTAAGGTAAATATTATGTTGATATTAAAACCCCATGCAAGCATGCATAAAGCACTCTAGCACTGGTCATGGAATTTCTGAGAAATGTTAAACGCCATGCACACGCTCTGCTTACCTTACAGCATGCTCTACATACAGCATGCTCTGCTTACAGCATGCTCTGCATACTACATGCTCTGCATACAGCATGCTCTGCATTCAGCATGCTCTGCATACAACATGCTCTACATACAGCATGCTCTGCATACAGCATGCTCTGCATACAACATGCTCTGCATACAGCATGCTCTGCATTCAGCATGCTCTGCATACAACATGCTCTGCATACAGCATGCTCTGCATTCAGCATGCTCTGCATACAACATGCTCTACATACAGCATGCTCTGCATACAGCATACTCTGCATACAACATGCTCTGCATACCTTACCGCATGCTTCTCAGTCACACATCTTTGGTTGTTGCCAACTCACTAGACTGTCAAGCAGTTTCATAACGTTGCCTTCTAGTCTGCTGCTTTTGCACCAGTGAACCCTCACTGAGAGAACTTGGCTTTTCTAGGATATGGTCCCTGTAGATGAGAAAGTTCTTTTCTCCCTCCTTCTGATATTCCCTTGAGGACTCTGTCATTTGGAGGGAGCCTTTAGCTGCATAGCCTCCTATGGACTTTTATTTAAGCATAACATGCTTCCAGGGAAGGTAATGGTTCCACTTCAGTCGCTAATCCCGTCTGTTACCACACCTGCTCCCATAGACCTTGAGCTGTGTTGCAAGACATGCAGTCCAAGCTTAGTCCTTGTTAGAGGATTTTTTGTTTACGGAGTCAATGTGTCACGGGGAAGACGTTCAACAACCAACAGAAGTG
This sequence comes from Palaemon carinicauda, assembly GCF_036898095.1. Classification (NCBI taxonomy): domain Eukaryota; kingdom Metazoa; phylum Arthropoda; class Malacostraca; order Decapoda; family Palaemonidae; genus Palaemon; species Palaemon carinicauda. Next base: position 46,674,262 of record NC_090752.1, read on the forward strand.
ACTTGTTGTGACGCAGTGCGGCAACCTCAGCAACCCGATAAGGAGTTGTCTGTACGACCCAGACAGTCTAGACAGATTCGGGTTGTCACTGTACTTCCTCGCTTGCCCATGATTGACAGTTCACAGACTGTGCAGCAGTACCATGATCTTGTGTCCGGCTCCGTCAGACGACTGGCTTTTAAGAGCTCCCACAAGTCGTCGCTGTCTGGAGATTTTCAAATGGACTATGGATCTGACCAAGGAACTGGGCCTCCTGGTCAATTTTGAGGAGTCTCAGCTCGTTCCATCCCAGACCATTGTCTCCTTGGGTATGGATCTTCAGAGTCGAGCTTTTCGGACTTTTCCGTCGGCCCCAAGGATCTTCCAAGCCCTAGAATGCATCCAGAGCATGCTGAGAAGGAACCGATGCTCAGTCAGGTAGTGGATGAGTCTAACAGGGACACTTTCATCGCTGGCCCTGTTCATCGTGTTAGGGAGACTCCACCTTCCCCCCCCTTCAGTATCATCTAGCTGCTCACTGGATAAAGGACATGACGCTAGAGACGGTATCAGTTCCTGTTTCCGAAGAGAGGAGGTCTTCTCTCGCGTGGTGTAAGAACAGCTTTCTTCTCAAGGAAGTCTACCTTTGGCTGTTCAGAAACACGACCGCCGTCTCCTCTCGGACGCATCAGACACGGGCTGGGGTGCGACTTTGGACGGACAAGAATGCTCGGGAACATGGAATCAGGAGCAAAGGACACTTCACATCAATTGCAAGGAGTTGTTGGCGGTTGTTCTGGCCTTGATAAACTTCAAGTCCCTCCAGCTTAACAAAGTGGTGGAGGTGGACTCTGACAACACCACAGCCCTGGCTTACATCTTCAAGCAGGGAGGGACTCTTTCGTGGAAGTTGTTCTAGATCGCAAGGGACCTACTCATCTGGTCTAAAGATCGAAAGCTAACTGGTAACGAGGTTCATTCAGGGCGGTATGAATGTCATGGCAGATCACCTCAGACGGAAGGGTCAGGTCATCCCCGCAGAGTGGACCCTTCTCAAGAATGTTTGCAGCAGACTTTGGGCCCTGTGGGGTCAGCCAACCATAGATCTGTTCACTACCTCGATAACCTAGAGACTCCTGTTGTATTGTTCTCCGATTCCAGACCCAGCAGCAGTTCACGTGGATGCTTTTCTGCTGGATTGGTTCCATCTCGACCTGTATGCATTCCCGCCGTTCAAGATTGTCAACAGGGTACTTCAGAAGTTCTCCTCTCACAAAGGGACACGGCTGACGTTGGTTGGCTCCGCTCTGGCCCGCGAGAGAATGGTTCTTAGAGGTACTGCAATGGCTGGTCGACATTCCCAGGACTCTTCCTCTAGGAGTGAACCTTCTAAGTCTACCTCACGTAAAGAAGGTACACCCAATCCTCCACGCTCTTCGTCTGACTGCCTTCAGACTTTCGAAAGACTCTCAAGAGCTAGGGGCTTTTCGAAGGAGGCAGCCAGAGCGATTGCCAAAGCAAGGAGAACATCCACTCTCAGAATCTATCAGTCTCAAGGGGAAGTCTTCCGTAGCTGGTACAAGACCAATGCAGTTTCCTCAACCAGTACCACTGTAACCCAGATTGCTGACTTCCTGTTATATCTAAGGAAAGTAAGATCCCTTTCAGCTCCTACGATCAAGGGTTACAGAAGTATGTTGGCAGCGGTTTTCCGCCACAGAGGCTTGGATCTTTCCACCAACAAAGATCTACAGGACCTCCCTAGGTCTTTTGAGACCTCAAAGGAACGTCGGTTGTCCACTCCAGGCTGGAATCTAGACGTGGTCCTAAGGTTCCTTATGTCATCAAGATTTGAACCTCTCCAATCAGCCTCTTTTTAGGACCTCACATTAAAAACTCTTTTCCTCGTGTGCTTGACAACAGCTAAAAGAGTAAGTGAGATCCACGCCTTCAGCAGGATCATTGTTTTCACATCTGAAACGGCTACATGTTCCTTGCAGCTCGGTTTTTGCTAAACGAGCTTCCTTCACGTCCTTGGCCTAAGTCGTTCGAGATCCCAAGCCTGTCCAACTTGGTGGGGAATGATCTGAAGAGAGTACTTTGCCCAGTTAGAGCTCTTAGGTACTATCTAAAAAGGTCTTAACCTTTACAAGGACAATCAGAAGCCTTATAGTGTGCTATCAAGAAACCTTCTTTTCCAAGTTCTAAGAACTCAGTTTCTTACTATTCAGGCTTCTGATTAGAGAAACACATTCTCATCTGAAGGAAAGAAGACCTTGCTTTGCTGAAGGTAAGGACACATGAAGTGGGAGCTGTGGCTACTTCAGTGGCCTTCAAACAGAGCCATTCTCTGCAGAGTGTTATGGATGCAACCTATTGGAGAAGCAAGTCAGTGTTCGCATCATTCTATCTCAAAGATGTCCAGTCTCTTTACGAGTACTGCTACACCCTGGGACCATTCGTAGCAACGAATGCAGTAGTAGGCGAGGGCTCAGCCACTACATTCCCATAATCCCATAACCTTTTAACCTTTCTCTTGAATACTTTTTATGGGTTGTATGGTCGGCTAAGAAGCCTTCCACATCCTTGTTGATTTGGCGGGTGGTCAATTCTTTCTTGAGAAGCGCCGAGGTTAAAGGTTGTGATGAGGTCCTTTAGTATGGGTTGCAGCCCTGTATACTTTAGCACCTTTGAGTTGATTCAGCCTCCCAAGAGGAACGCTGCGCTCAGTAAGGAAGACGATCTTATTAAAGGCAGAGTAACGGTTCAAGTCGACTTCCTTACCAGGTACTTATTATTTCATTGTTATTGTGGATAACTGATTATATGAAATATGGGATACTTAGCTATCCTTTAGTCTTGTACACTGGTTTTTCACCCACCCCCCTGGGTGTGAATCAGCTACATGATTATCGGGTAAGTTTAATATTGAAAAATGTTATTTTTATTAGTAAAATAAATTTTTGAATATACTTACCCGATAATCATGATTTAATCGACCCTCCCTTCCTCCCCATAGAGAACCAGTGGACCGAGGAAAAATTGAGGAGGTGTCAACAAGAAGTACTATAGTACCTGGCCACAGGTGGCGCTGGTAAGTACACCCCCTTCTAGTATTGTGATAGCAGGCGTATCCCTCCATAGAATTCTGTCGGGCAACGGAGTTGACAGCTACATGATTATCGGGTAAGTATATTAAAAAATTTATTTTACTAATAAAAATAACATTTTTTTTACTTTTCTCGACTGAAATACATAGCTGGTTGCCAGACATAGAAACAATTTTTGCGTCAAATTGAGTTGGTATAGAATTTGATCCCCATACATAGTATAATCAAAATCATGAATAATATTGTATCTAACCCATTTCAGAATTCTGCGATAGAGGGGTAAAAATGGGTAAATTTCACTTTTTTTACTTTTCTCGACTGAAATACATAGCTGGTTGCCAGACATAGAAACAATTTTTGCGTCACATTGAGTTGGTATAGAATTTGATCCCCATACATAGTATAATCAAAATCATGAATAATATTGTAACTAACCCATTTCAGAAATCTGCGATAGAGGGGTAAAAATGGGTAAATTTCACTTTTTTGACTTTTCTCGACTGAAATACATATCTGGTTGCCAGACATAGAAACAATTTTTGCGTCACATTGAGTTGGTATAGAATTTGAGCCCCATACATAGTATAATCAGAATCATGAATAATATTGTATCTAACCCATTCCAGAATTCTGCGATAGAGGGGTAAAAATGGGTAATTTTCACTTTTTTTACTTTTCTCGACTGAAATACATACAGTATGTGGTTGCCAGACATAGAAACAATTTTTGCGTCACATTGAGTTGGTATAGAATTTGATCCCCATACATAGTATAATCAGAATCATGAATAATATTGTATATACCCCATTTCAGAGTTCCTCATATTAAGGGGTAAAAACTGGTAATTTTCATTTGTTCCGTAACTGAAATACAAACCACGCTACTTACATAGGGTAATTACTTCAGCGTAGCCGAATGACGAGCCATTAGAATTTTAACGAGGGTTTACTACCCCACCGCTAGTTAGCAGGGGGTAGGGAAGGGTAGCTTGCTACCCCCCCCCCCCCCCCCTTACACACACTAGTGAGTGCTTCACTCTGCTTTTGGCTCGGGTGAATATCAGATGTGTCTCCTCTCACCCTCTCTTGACTGCCATTAATCTGTTTTGCTTTCTCATTTTCTACAGAGTGTGTATGAAGTTTGCCTCTATCAATTAATAATGCCTACGTGTCCTGGATTACCTGGCCGCCCTTGTGGGACCTTTATGTCGGCGGTCAACACTGATCCCCACACCTTGTGTCCTCATTTTAGGGGCCAACGGTGTGATAGTGGTAATGTATGCGGTGAGTGTAGGGAGTGGTCTACCTCCCAGTGGGAGAGGTTAGCCCGGCACCGGAAGAAAAAGTACATAAGGGATATTTCTCCTTCAAAGGCTTCTTTGAAGAGAGAAAATTCCAAGGCTTCTTATTCCGTAGCCCATTCCTCCTCCGAAGCTCCCACTCGATCGGTCTCTTCTGAGAGGCCGGCGAGTGGTAGCGTAGACCGTAGTTCTGTTGACCGATCCCAGGGTGCGGGAGAGGTAGTTGCCTCCCATAGCGAGGTAGCTGCCCCTCCTCCCCAGGAGGAGGATATTGATTTCTCTGTGAATAACAATGATTTGTTACAGCTTTGGGCTTCCTTAGGGCTTCAGGGTTCGCCCTGTTTGACATGATCAAAATGGGAGCAGCTGTTGAGCAATCGCTGACGATAGCAGACATAGATCCTCTGTCTATCATGGACGTTGTTGTAACGGAGGCCTCCGGTGTGTCTGATCAAACTCCTGCTCCTGTTGTTACTGAGGTAGCTGAAGGCTTAGCTTCCCCCTCTGAACATCCTTCGAAGGTGGAACTTAGTCCTACGGTTTTTCCTGCTAGTGATTCTCCCCCTCGGGGGAGTTCACTTACAGAGACTCCTCTGCGGAGGCCTTACGATGGTCAGCTTGCTGATCTCACGACCCCTATAGGGCGTATAAGGCAGGAAGGCTCGTCCACCCCTTCGTCGTAGAGGCCTTCCTTCTCTTCACAAGGGAGTTAGGAAGAGGTGGAGTTTCCCCCATTGATGCGATGGGGGAACGGACCGGCTCGTCCGACTCCCCTGAGGATGAGAAATCCTCATCTGCAGTGGAGGGAGAGAAAGTCTGGGGGGGGGGAAGGAGCCTCGCGCAAGGATTTGTGAGGAAACAGTTTAGCCCTAGGAGAAGTCACCATGGAGGGGACTCCTCTCTTCCTCTTCAGGGGAGAGGAAGCCGCCACTGATTTGTGACCTAGATCAGTGAACACAGGCTTCATAGCCTGCTTAAGAGCTCTGACTATGGTCCCAAACCAGGGCTGCTGGCTGACAGTCGCTCTGTCAGACACTCCCTCTGGAGGGAAGGGGATCGTTCAATCCCTTGGAGGAGTCGACAAACGAGGGTTCGCCTGAAACGAAGCTGAAACGAAAGAGTCCTTAGACCTGTCCGGAAACCTCCCCTCCTCCGGCGAGCGCGCTGTTCTGCGCTTGCGGGGAGGGGAACGAGACAATGACCTGTCCACCTGAAGCTCGGTAAAATCTCGTGCTGTGATCGCGCTGGCGATTGGGGCGCAAATTGCGTTGGTGGTCGCGCGATGAGCCCTGGCCTGGGTCGCGCGCGGAAGGATCGTGCGCAGCAGGAATTTCGCACGCGCGCGAGGTTGATGGAGCTGGACGAGGGCGCGATTGCGCAGCCTCGTGGTAGCGCGAGGGTGAGTTTGCGCGTTGGGGTGCAGGTGAGCGCTGCGCAGGTTGAGCAGGCATCTTCCCCTGAAGAGATCGTGGGCGCGCATCAGGGTGAGGGCGCACAGGTGTGCTCTGCGGCGATGGGTGCGCAGGGCGCGCAACAGTTTTCGGGCACACAGGTGTGCGCTGTTGAGTTGAGCGCGCATCGCGGGCAACTTTAAACGCGCGTACAGGATTGCGCAGTCTGGATGGAGAGTCCAGGGGTACCTGTGAGCGCCCGTGCGCTAACTTAGGAACCTCCTGGACTGCGCGCTGGATTGTAGAAGTGCGCTGTCGCGTTGGTCAGCGCTTGTGCGCTGTATCAGGAACAACTGTGCAAGGGCGCGCTTCGCGCTTAACTTCAGAAGAGCGCTGAGGGTCTAGTAAAGTGAAGCACTCACTAGTGTGTGTAAGGGGGGGGGGGGTAGCAAGCTACCCTTCCTTACCCCCTGCTAACTAGCGGGGGTAGTAAACCCTTGTTAAAATTCTAATGGCTCGTCATTCGGCTACACCGAAGTAATTACCCTATGTAAGTAGCGTGGTTTGTATTTCAGTTACGGAACAAGTAAAAATTACCAGTTTTTACCCCTTAATCTGAGGAACTCTGAAATGGGGTATATACAATATTATTCATGATTCTGATTATACTATGTATGGGGCTCAAATTCTATACCAACTCAATATGACGCAAAAATTGCTTCTATGTCTGGTAACCAGATATGTATTCCAGTCGAGAAAAATAAAAAAAGTGAAAATTACCCATTTTTACCCCTCTATCGCAGAATTCTGAAATGGGTTAGATACAATATTATTCATGATTTTGATTATACTATGTATGGGGATCAAATTGTATACCAACTCAATGTGACGCAAAAATTGTTTCTATGTCTGGCAACCAGATATGTATTTCAGTCGAGAAAAGTCAAAAAAGTGAAAATTACCCATTTTTACCCCTCTATCGCAGAATTCTGAAATGGGTTAGATACAATATTATTCATGATTTTGATTATACTATGTATGGGGATCAAATTGTATACCAACTCAATGTGACGCAAAAATTGTTTCTATGTCTGGCAACCAGATATGTATTTCAGTCGAGAAAAGTCAGAAAAGTGAAAATTACCCGTTTTTACCCCTCTATCACAGAATTTTGAAATGGGTTAGATACAATATTATTCATGATTCTTAGCATTATTATTGATTTTTTAAGTAGTAGATCTCAAAGAGTTGTTGTTGATGGGCACCATAGTGAGTATAGGAATGTGATATCCGGTGTTCCACAGGGTAGTGTTCTTGGCCCATTACTTTTCATACTATATACACATGACATGTGGTTTGGCCTAGAAAATAAGCTTGTTGCATATGCAGATGATGCTACTCTCTTTGCATCAATTCCATCACCTGAATGTAGATCTGGGGTTGGTGAATCCCTTAATAGAGATTTAGCTAAAATTAGTGCATGGTGCAAATTATGGGGTATGAAGTTGAATCCTAACAAAACTCAAAGTATGATTGTAAGTAGGTCAAGGACGGTGGCTCCTCAACATCCGGATCTCAGTATTGATAATGTTTCTTTAAATTTGTATGACTCTTTCAAAATTTTAGGCGTGATTCTTGATAGCAAATTTACTTTTGAGAAACATATAAGGTCTGTGTCTTCTTCAATTGCACAAAAAATTGGCTTATTGAGAAAGTCTTTTAAGATATTCGGTGATCAATCTATTCTGAAGAAGTGTTTTAATTCTTTTATTCTACCTTGTTTTGAGTATTGTTCTCCTGTCTGGTCTTCAGCTGCTGATTCTCATCTTAATTTGTTGGACAGAAACTTACGGTCTATTAAATTTCTTATTCCTGATCTAGATATTAATCTCTGGCACCGTCGATCAATTAGTTCATTATGCATGTTGCATAAGATTTTTCATAACTCTGACCATCCTTTACATTCAGATCTCCCTGGACAATTCTATCCTGTTCGTAATACTAGGCAGGCAGTTAATTCTAATAGCCAGGCCTTCTCCATCATAAGACTCAATACTACGCAGTACTCTAGAAGTTTTATTCCAGCTGTTACCAAGTTGTGGAATGATCTTCCTAATCGGGTTGTTGAATCAGTAGAACTTCAAAAGTTCAAAGTTGGAGCAAATGCTTTTTTGTTGACCAGACGGACATCAGTCTTTTTATAGTTTATATATGACATTTTTGTTGTTGATGTTGTTAATAGTTTATATATGTTATATCTCTTTTGACATTACTTTTTTAGAATGATTTATTGTTAATTTGTTCTCTTCAGTTATTTATTTCCTTATTTCCTTTCCTCACTGGGCTATTTTTCCCTATTGGAGCCCCTGGGCTTATAGCGTCTTGCTTTTCCAATTAGGGTTGTAGCTTGGATAGTAATAATAATAATAATAATAATATACTATGTATGGGGATCAAATTCTATACCAACTCAATGTGACGCAAAAATTGCTTCTATGTCTGGTAACCAGATATGTATTTCAGTCGAGAAAAGTCAAAAAAGTGAAAATTACCCGTTTTTACCCCTCTATCACAGAATTTTAAAATGGGTTAGATACAATATTATTCATGATTCTGATTATACTATGTATGGGGATCAAATTCTATACCAACTCAATGTGACGCAAAAATTTTTTCTATGTCTGGCAACGAGATATGTATTTCAGTCGAGAAAAGTAAAAAAAGTGAAAAATTACCCGTTTTTACCCCTCTATCACAGAATTTTGAAATGGGTTAGATACAATAGTATTCATGATTTTGATTATATTATGTATGGGGATCAAAATCTATACAAACTGAATGTGACGCAAAAATTGTTTCTATGTCTGGCAACCAGATATGTATTTCAGTCGAGAAAAGTCAAAAAAGTGAAAATTACCCGTTTTTACCCCTCTATCACAGAATTTTGAAATGGGTTAGATACAATATTATTCATGATTTTGATTATACTATGTATGGGGATCAAAATCTATACAAACTGAATGTGACGCAAAAATTGTTTCTATGTCTGGCAACCAGATATGTATTTCAGTCGAGAAAAGTAAAAAAAATTGAAAATTACCCATTTTTACCCCTCTATCGTAGAATTTTGAAATGGGTTAGATACAATATTATTCATGATTCTGATTATACTATGTATGGGGCTCAAATTCTATACCAACTCAATGTGACGCAAAAATTGCTTCTATGTCTGGTAACCAGATATGTATTTCAGTCGAAAAAAGTAAAAAAAGTGAAAATTACCCATTTTTACCCCTCTATCGCAGAATTCTGAAATGGGTTAGATACAATATTATTCATGATTTTGATTACACTATGTATTTGGCTCATATTCTATACCAACTCAATGTGACGCAAAAATTGTTTCTATGTCTGGCAACCAGATATGTATTTCAGTCGAGAAAAGTCAGAAAAGTTAAAATTACCCGTTTTTACCCCTCTATCACAGAATTTTGAAATGGGTTAGATACAATATTATTCATGATTCTGATTATACTATGTATAGGGCTCAAATTCTATACCAACTGAATGTGACGCAAAAATTGTTTCTATGTCTGGCAACCAGATATGTATTTCCGTCGAGGAAAGTCAAAAAAGTGAAAATTACCCATTTTTACCCCTCTATCGTAGATTTCTGAAATGGGTTAGATACAATATTATTCATGATTTTGATTATACTATGTATGGGGATCAAATTGTATACCAACTCAATGTGACGCAAAAATTGTTTCTATGTCTGGCAACCAAATATGTATTCCAGTCGAGAAAAGTCAAAAAAGTGAAAATTACCCATTTTTACCCCTCTATCGCAGAATTCTGAAATGGGTTAGATACAATATTATTCATGATTTTGATTATACTATGTATAGGGCTCGAATTCTATACCAACTCAATGTGACGCAAAAATTGTTTCTATGTCTGGCAACGAGATATGTATTTCAGTCGAGAAAAGTAAAAAAAGTGAAAATTACCCATTTTTACCCCTCTATCGCAGAATTCTGAAATGGGTTAGATACAATATTATTCATGATTTTGATTATACTATGTATGGGGATCAAATTGTATACCAACTCAATGTGACGCAAAAATTGTATCTATGTCTGGCAACCAGATATGTATTTCAGTCGAGAAAAGTCAAAAAAGTGAAAATTACCCATTTTACCCCTCTATTGGAGAATTCTGAAATGGGTTAGATACAATGTTATTCATGATTTTGATTATACTATGTATGGGGATCAAATTGCATACCAACTCAATGTGACGCAAAAATTGTTTCTATGTCTGGCAACCAAATGTGTATTTCAGTCGAGAAAAGTCAAAAAAGTGAAAATTACCCATTTTTACCCCTCTATCGCAGAATTCTGAAATGGGTTAGATACAATATTATTCATGATTTTGATTATACTATGTATAGGGCTCGAATTCTATACCAACTCAATGTGACGCAAAAATTGTTTCTATGTCTGGCAACCAGATATGAATTTCAGTCGAGAAAAGTAAAAAAAGTGAAAATTACCCATTTTTACCCCTCTATCGCAGAATTCTGAAATGGGTTAGATACAATATTATTCATGATTTTGATTATACTATGTATGGGGATCAAATTGTATACCAACTCAACGTGACGCAAAAATTGTATCTATGTCTGGCAACCAGATATGTATTTCAGTCGAGAAAAGTCAAAAAAGTGAAAATTACCCATTTTTACCCCTCTATCGCAGAATTCTGAAATGGGTTAGATACAATGTTATTCATGATTTTGATTATACTATGTATGGGGATCAAATTGCATACCAACTCAATGTGACGCAAAAATTGTTTCTATGTCTGGCAACCAGATGTGTATTTCAGTCGAGAAAAGTCAAAAAAGTGAAAATTACCCATTTTTACCCCTCTATCGCAGATTTCTGAAATGGGTTAGATACAATATTATTCATGATTTTGATTATACTATGTATGGGGATCAAATTGTATACCAACTCAATGTGACGCAAAAATTGTTTCTATGTCTGGCAACCAGCTATGTATTTCAGTCGAGAAAAGTAAAAAAAGTGAAATTTACCCATTTTTACCCCTCTATCGCAGAATTCTGAAATGGGTTAGATACAATATTATTCATGATTTTGATTATACTATGTATGGGGATCAAATTCTATACCAACTCAATGTGACGCAAAAATTGTTTCTATGTCTGGCAACCAGCTATGTATTTCAGTCGAGAAAAGTCAAAAATGTGAAAATTACCCATTTTTACCCCTCTATCGCAGAATTCTGAAATGGGTTAGATACAATATTATTCATGATTTTGATTATACTATGTATGGGGATCAAATTCTATACCAACTCAATGTGACGCAAAAATTGTTTCTATGTCTGGCAACCAGATATGTATTTCAGTCGAGAAAAGTCAGAAAAGTGAAAATTACCCGTTTTTACCCCTCTATCACAGAATTTTGAAATGGGTTAGATACAATATTATTCATGATTCTGATTATACTATGTATGGGGATCAAATTCTATACCAACTCAATGTGACGCAAAAATTGCTTCTATGTCTGGTAACCAGATATGTATTTCAGTCGAGAAAAGTCAAAAAAGTGAAAATTACCCATTTTACCCCTCTATTGGAGAATTCTGAAATGGGTTAGATACAATGTTATTCATGATTTTGATTATACTATGTATGGGGATCAAATTGCATACCAACTCAATGTGACGCAAAAATTGTTTCTATGTCTGGCAACCAAATGTGTATTTCAGTCGAGAAAAGTCAAAAAAGTGAAAATTACCCATTTTTACCCCTCTATCGCAGAATTCTGAAATGGGTTAGATACAATATTATTCATGATTTTGATTATACTATGTATAGGGCTCGAATTCTATACCAACTCAATGTGACGCAAAAATTGTTTCTATGTCTGGCAACCAGATATGAATTTCAGTCGAGAAAAGTAAAAAAAGTGAAAATTACCCATTTTTACCCCTCTATCGCAGAATTTTGAAATGGGTTAGATACAATATTATTCATGATTTTGATTATACTATGTATGGGGATCAAATTGTATACCAACTCAACGTGACGCAAAAATTGTATCTATGTCTGGCAACCAGATATGTATTTCAGTCGAGAAAAGTCAAAAAAGTGAAAATTACCCATTTTTACCCCTCTATCGCAGAATTCTGAAATGGGTTAGATACTATGTTATTCATGATTTTGATTATACTATGTATGGGGATCAAATTGCATACCAACTCAATGTGACGCAAAAATTGTTTCTATGTCTGGCAACCAGATGTGTATTTCAGTCGAGAAAAGTAAAAAAAGTGAAAATTACCCATTTTTACCCCTCTATCGCAGATTTCTGAAATGGGTTAGATACAATATTATTCATGATTTTGATTATACTATGTATGGGGATCAAATTGTATACCAACTCAATGTGACGCAAAAATTGTTTCTATGTCTGGCAACCAGCTATGTATTTCAGTCGAGAAAAGTAAAAAAAGTGAAATTTACCCATTTTTACCCCTCTATCGCAGAATTCTGAAATGGGTTAGATACAATATTATTCATGATTTTGATTATACTATGTATGGGGATCAAATTCTATACCAACTCAATGTGACGCAAAAATTGTTTCTATGTCTGGCAACCAGCTATGTATTTCAGTCGAGAAAAGTAAAAAAAGTGAAAATTACCCATTTTTACCCCTCTATCGCAGAATTCTGAAATGGGTTAGATACAATATTATTCATGATTTTGATTATACTATGTATGGGGATCAAATTCTATACCAACTCAATGTGACGCAAAAATTGTTTCTATGTCTGGCAACCAGATATGTATTTCAGTCGAGAAAAGTAAAAAAAGTTAAATTTACCCATTTTTACCCCTCTATCGCAGATTTCTGAAATGGGTTAGTTACAAGATTATTCATGATTTTGATTATACTATGTATGGGGATCAAATTCTATACCAACTCAATGTGACGCAAAAATTGTTTCTATGTCTGGCAACCAGATATGTATTTCAGTCGAGAAAAGTCAAAAAAGTGAAAATTACCCATTTTTACCCCTCTATTGCAGAATTCTGAAATGGGTTAGATACAATATTATTCATGATTTTGATTATACTATGTACGGGGATCAAATTCTATACCAACTCAATGTGACGCAAAAATTGTTTTTATGTCTGGCAACCAGATATGTATCTAAGTCGAGAAAAGTCAAAAAAATGAAAATTACCCATTTTTACCCCTCTATCGCAGAATTCTGAAATGGGTCAGATACAATATTATTCATGATTTTGATTATACCATGTATGGGGCTCAAATTCTATACCAACTCAATGTGACGCAAAAATTGTTTCTATGTCTGGCAACCAGCTATGTATTTCAGTCGAGAAAAGTAAAAAAAGTGAAATTTACCCATTTTTACCCCTCTATCGCAGAATTCTGAAATGGGTTAGATACAATATTATTCATGATTTTGATTATACTATGTATGGGGATCAAATTGTATACCAACTCAATGTGACGCAAAAATTGTTTCTATGTCTGGCAACCAGCTATGTATTTCAGTCGAGAAAAGTAAAAAAAGTGAAATTTTCCCATTTTTACCCCTCTATCGCAGAATTCTGAAATGGGTTAGATACAATATTATTCATGTTTTTTATTATACTATGTATGGGGATCAAATTCTATACCAACTCAATGTGACGCAAAAATTGTTTCTATGTCTGGCAACCAGCTATGTATTTCAGTCGAAAAAAGTCAAAAAAGTGAAAATTACCCATTTTTACCCCTCTATCGCAGAATTCTGAAATGGGTTAGATACAATATTATTCATGATTTTGATTATACTATGTATGGGGATCAAATTCTATACCAACTCAATGTGACGCAAAAATTGTTTCTATGTCTGGCAACCAGATATGTATTTCAGTCGAGAAAAGTAAAAAAAGTTAAATTTACCCATTTTTACCCCTCTATCGCAGATTTCTGAAATGGGTTAGATACAAGATTATTCATGATTTTGATTATACTATGTATGGGGATCAAATTCTATACCAACTCAATGTGACGCAAAAATTGTTTCTATGTCTGGCAACCAGATATGAATTTCAGTCGAGAAAAGTAAAAAAAGTGAAATTTACCCATTTTTACCCCTCTATCGCAGAATTCTGAAATGGGTTAGATACAATATTATTCATGATTTTGATTATACTATGTATGGGGATCAATTCTATACCAACTCAATGTGACGCAAAAATTGTTTCTATGTCTGGCAACCAGATATGTATTTCAGTCGAGAAAAGTAAAAAAAGTGAAAATTACCCATTTTTACCCCTCTATCGCAGAATTCTGAAATGGGTTAGATACAATATTATTCATGATTTTGATTATACTATGTATAGGGCTCGAATTCTATACCAACTCAATGTGACGCAAAAATTGTTTCTATGTCTGGCAACCAGATGTGTATTTCAGTCGAGAAAAGTAAAAAAAGTGAATATTACCCATTTTTACCCCTCTATCGCAGAATTCTGAAATGGGTTAGATACAATATTATTCATGATTTTGATTATACTATGTATGGGGATCAAATTGTATACCAACTCAATGTGACGCAAAAATTGTTTCTATGTCTGGCAACCAGATATGTATTTCAGTCGAGAAAAGTCAAAAAAGTGAAAATTACCCATTTTTACCCCTCTATCGTAGATTTCTGAAATGGGTTAGATACAATATTATTCATGATTTTGATTATACTATGTATGGGGATCAAATTGTATACCAACTCAATGTGACGCAAAAATTGTTTCTATGTCTGGCAACCAGCTATGTATTTCAGTCGAGAAAAGTCAAAAAAGTGAAAATTACCCATTTTTACCCCTCTATCGCAGAATTCTGAAATGGGTTAGATACAATATTATTCATGATTTTGATTATACTATGTATAGGGCTCGAATTCTATACCAACTCAATGTGACGCAAAAATTGTTTCTATGTCTGGCAACCAAATGTGTATTTCAGTCGAGAAAAGTAAAAAAAGTGAAAATTACCCATTTTTACCCCTCTATCGCAGAATTCTGAAATGGGTTAGATACAATATTATTCATGATTTTGATTATACTATGTATGGGGATCAAATTGTATACCAACTCAACGTGACGCAAAAATTGTATCTATGTCTGGCAACCAGATATGTATTTCAGTCGAGAAAAGTCAAAAAAGTGAAAATTACCCATTTTTACCCCTCTATCGCAGAATTCTGAAATGGGTTAGATACAATGTTATTCATGATTTTGATTATACTATTTATGGGGATCAAATTGCATACCAACTCAATGTGACGCAAAAATTGTTTCTATGTCTGGCAACCAGATGTGTATTTCAGTCGAGAAAAGTAAAAAAAGTGAAAATTACCCATTTTTACCCCCTCTATCGCAGAATTCTGAAATGGGTTAGATACAATATTATTCATGATTTTGATTATACTATGTATGGGGATCAAATTGTATACCAACTCAATGTGACGCAAAAATTGTTTCTATGTCTGGCAACCAGATATGTATTTCAGTCGAGAAAAGTCAAAAAAGTGAAAATTACCCATTTTTACCCCTCTATCACAGAATTCTGAAATGGGTTAGATACAATATTATTCATGATTTTGATTATACTATGTATGGGGATCAAATTGTATACCAACTCAATGTGACGCAAAAATTGTTTCTATGTCTGGCAACCAGATATGTATTTCAGTCGAGAAAAGTCAAAAAAGTGAAAATTACCCGTTTTTTACCCCTCTATCACAGAATTTTGAAATGGGTTAGATACAATATTATTCATGATTTTGATTATACTATGTATGGGGCTCAAATTCTATACCAACTCAATGTGTCGCAAAAATTGTTTCTATGTCTGGCAACCAGATATATATTCAAGTCAAGAAAAGTCAAAAAAGTGAAAATTACCCATTTTTACCCCTCAATCTGCTCAAAAACTACACCTTGTTCTAGAAGTTTTATTTCACTTGTGACCAAGAAAATCAAACTATTGTTCTCTAGTCTTGGGTAGTGCCTTAGCCTCTGTACCATGGTCTTCTACTGTCTTGGGGTTAGAGTTCTCTTCATCTTGTTTTGTTAAAGTTTTTATAGTATAATAGGAAATATTTATTTTAATGTTGTTACTGTTCTTAAAATATTTTATTTATTCTTTTTTTCCTATCCTCACTGGGTTGCTTTCCCTGTTGGAGCTCTTGGGCTTATAACTTATCCTGCTTTTCTAACTAGGGCTCCAGCTTAGCAAAATGATAATAATAATAATAATAATTATAATTATTATTATTATTATTATTAAAAAAGGCAAAAACTAGAAAATTGACAAAATTTATCGCCCAACCACCAGGCCTGCTTCCGGATGCAACATGCTGCCAAAATTTCATTCTTATTGTTTTTAATTTGCTTTCATTCTTTTTTTATTCCACATTGTAAGCAAATCTAGGAATGAGATTTATTTTTTTTATTTTTCAATATCTGTGCAGTCATTTAAGCCCACAGTTCATTTATCAACATTTGTGACTGATACAGTGATAGGTGTATTAGTATTTTGATTCGATTTTAAGATGAGTAATCTTTGTGCAAACAATATTTCCCTTAACCATTAACAAGTCTGAATGAAAAGGCTTAGTGACAGTGTTGCAAGATGGGCGAGACTAAATATCCCTGTTTTGGTCTTTCAAAATTGGTTCATGGCTATCTCCTGAACTTGAGGTACATTCAACAATAGGAATACAGTGGGCCTATAGCATAATAGAAATCTAGATACAAAACAAATATTTGTGAAGAAAAGGTTACGAATTTACTAAAAGAAAAACTTCCTATTTCTTTGAAAACCAATTTTTTTTTTCGTTAGTGTGAAGGAAGAAAAAATAATATTTGATGATGAGCGAGGATGGATATTTTAGAAAATATATATAAAGTTAAGAAAAACAGACGTACATAATGTGTTGAATGCATGCCGATAACATAATTTTAATTATTTGTGCAGAAAATTCCAATAAATAGTAAAATTATCCAACATGAAAACTGATTCTGTTGTTTTCAAGCTTATTTATTGTCTAATAGGAATTCTTTGGGTCGGATTAAAAGCTTCGTTAATCCTTTGTTTGCCGGGAGGGATAATAGTTAATCTGCAACAACATAATAGTTAACTGTCGATCTACTCCCACTACCATCTGTTCAGAATTCGTGCCCTCATTAACAGAAACAATCTTTTTGCTATTTGTTATAGATTTTGTGTCTTCCCAATTTCATTTTACATATATCCTGCTTTTCATAAATATGAAACCTTCGAATAAAAATTTCCCAATTGATTTTAGTATTATTTTTCCCTTTTTACCCTCTTGGACTCAAAATTTCCCAAAAACGTTAATTTTTCCTCCAACTGGCCACATTATGACTATCAGTGGTTAGGGCTTTATATACACCAGAGTATTAGTACCCTCATTAATAGAACCAACTTTTCTACTATTTGTCAGAGATTTTGTAGCTTCTCCCATTTAAGTATCGTGCTTTACATAAATGCGAAACCGAGTAAACTTTCTCTGTTGATT
>NC_090752.1:46701696-46714196 GCF_036898095.1 Palaemon carinicauda
GGGAGGGCGCATCAGGCAACCGACCCTTTAATGTAAGGATAACTGGGGGAAAGAAGATAAGGTGAAGGATGATATGGAGAGAAGAGGTTTGGTGGAAGAGGATGCCTTTGATCGAAGGCATTGGGGAGGGCGCATCAGGCAACCGACCCTTTAATGTATATAATGTAAGGATAACTGGGGGAAAGAAGATAAGGTGAAGGATGATATGGAGAGAAGAGGTTTGGTGGAAGAGGATGCCTTTGATCGAAGGCATTGGGGAGGGCGCATCAGGCAACCGACCCTTTAATGTAAGGATAACTGGGGGAAAGAAGATAAGGTGAAGGATGATATGGAGAGAAGAGGTTTGGTGGAAGAGGATGCCTTTGATCGAAGGCATTGGGGAGGGCGCATCAGGCAACCGACCCCTTAATGTAAGGATAACTGGGGGAAAAAAGATAAGGTGAAGGATGATATGGAGAGAAGAGTTTTGGTGGAAGAGGATGCCTTTGATCGAAGGCATTGGAGAGGACGCATTAGGCAACCGACCCTTTAATGTAAGGATAACTGGGGGAAAGAAGATAAGGTGAAGGATGATATGGAGAGAAGAGGTTTGGTGGAAGAGGATGCCTTTGATCGAAGGCATTGGGGAGGGCGCATCAGGCAACCGACCCTTTAATGTAAGGATAACTGGGGTAAAGAAGATAAGGTGAAGGATGATATGGAGAGAAAAGGTTTGGTGGAAGAGGATGCCTTTGATCGAAGGCATTGGGGAGGGCGCATCAGGCAACCGACCCTTTAATGTAAGGATAACTGGGGGAAAGAAGATAAGGTGAAGGATGATATGGAGAGAAGAGGTTTGGTGGAAGAGGATGCCTTTGATCGAAGGCATTGAAGAGGACGCATCAGGCAACCGACCCTTTAATGTAAGGATAACTGGGGGAAGAAGATAAGGTGAAGGATGATATGGAGAGAAGAGGTTTGGTGGAAGAGGATGCCTTTGATCGAAGGCATTGGGGAGGGCGCATCAGGCAACCGACCCTTTAATGTAAGGATAACTGGGGGAAAGAAGATAAGGTGAAGGATGATATGGAGAGAAGAGGTTTGGTGGAAGAGGATGCCTTTGATCGAAGGCATTGGGGAGGGCGCATCAGGCAACCGACCCTTTAATGTAAGCATAACTGGGGGAAAGAAGATAAGGTGAAGGATGATATGGAGAGAAGAGGTTTGGTGGAAGAGGATGCCTTTGATCGAAGGCATTGGAGAGGGCGCATCAGGCAACCGACCCTTTAATGTATGGATAACTGGGGGAAAGAAGATAAGGTGAAGGATGATATGGAGAGAAGAGGTTTGGTGGAAGAGGATGCCTTTGATCGAAGGCATTGGGGAGGGCGCATCAGGCAACCGACCCTTTAATGTAAGGATAACTGGGGGAAAGAAGATAAGGTGAAGGATGATATGGAGAGAAGAGGTTTGGTGGAAGAGGATGCCTTTGATCGAAGGCATTGGGGGAGGGCGCATCAGGCAACCGACCCTTTAATGTATGGATAACTGGGGGAAAGAAGATAAGGTGAAGGATGATATGGAGAGAAGAGGTTTGGTGGAAGAGGATGCCTTTGATCGAAGGCATTGGGGAGGGCGCATCAGGCAACCGACCCTTTAATGTAAGAATAACTGGGGGAAAGAAGATAAGGTGAAGGATGATATGGAGAGAAGAGGTTTGGTGGAAGAGGATGCCTTTGATCGAAGGCATTGGGGAGGGCGCATCAGGCAACCGACCCTTTAATGTAAGGATAACTGGGGGAAAGAAGATAAGGTGAAGGATGATATGGAGAGAAGAGATTTGGTGGAAGAGGATGCCTTTGATCGAAGGCATTGGGGAGGGCGCATCAGGCAACCGACCCTTTAATGTAAGGATAACTGGGGGAAAGAAGATAAGGTGAAGGATGATATGGAGAGAAGAGGTTTGGTGGAAGAGGATGCCTTTGATCGAAGGCATTGGGGAGGGCGCATCAGGCAACCGACCCTTTAATGTAAGGATAACTGGGGGAAAGAAGATAAGGTGAAGGATGATATGGAGAGAAGAGGTTTGGTGGAAGAGGATGCCTTTGATCGAAGGCATTGGGGAGGGTGCATCAGGCAACCAACCCCTTAACGTAGGGATGCCGGTGGAAAAGAAGATAAGGTGAAGGATGATATGGAGAGAAGAGGTTATATTCGAAACAGCTAAAAATAAACGAGAAATGATTCAAAGTAATTTGAATAACCAGATAAATTCAAGCAATCCTTATACTCCTATACTCAAAGTATATTCTAAACACCTAAAAAATAAACGAAAAATAATTCAAAGTAACTTGTATAACCAGATAAAAAAAAAATCTGTTTCACCTCATTTAGTATCTCATTAGGGATATCGTAGAGTAGGCCTACATATTAAAAAATAATAATAAACAGTTAAATTTATTGTCCTGTGAAAAATCCTCACCAATAGCAATTCCATTGCGAAAAAAAAAGTTTTCCAAATTAGTTTTCATTATAAAAACAGGTAGAGGGAAAACTCCAAATGATCTCAAAAAAAGGAAAGTGGTGGCTAGGTCCAAGGGGGCAGAGGGGGGGGGGTGTCATACGAGGATAGTGTCCCTTGGGGAGGAGGACCGACTTATTTACTGGGAATGACAAAACTAATTTAGTTTGATCATTCAACTTTTTTTTTTTTTTGGCTGTGGAAAGTAAGTCATCTGGAGTTTTAATTAACAGATCTCGTATTGCAAGCGGTTAGAGATAATTAAATAACTCTGTCGTACAGATTCATCTTTGTGACACGTCTCTCTCTCTCTCTCTCTCTCTCTCTCTCTCTCTTCACGGACCCCAGGACATCATTATGCTCTGAAGAACCCGAGGACGCCTCACAGAACCCAGGGAAGAAGTTCCTTCCTTTCAAACAACTTCGTCTTCTTCTTCTTCTTCTTCTTCTTTGTCAAGACATCATCCCAACTCGGAATCTCTGCGTTCTGACGAACGCCATTTAAGGGACTGAACAGATGTTTTGGCAAATCACTTGCTTTTGGCGGGCTCCCATTTTTGTTTTTATAGGCATTGGACAGGGCGGATCAGGCAGCCGATCCCTTAACGTAGGGATAACGGTGTGGGAGATTAAGATTTCTAATCTTGATACGCAATAAAACTGGGTGGACTGCTGGAAGCAGATAGTAATGTCAGTTACTAACTGCAGATAGCAATATCAGCTACTGACTGCAGATATTAATGTCAGTTACTAACTGCAGTTAGTAATGTCAGTTACTAACTGCAGTTAGTAATGTCAGTTACTAACTGCAGAAAGTAATGTCAGTTACTAACTGTTAGTAATGTCAGTTAGTAACTGCAGTTAGTAATATCAGTCAAGGTTGTGATAGCATGTTGGTAACGTCCTTCCCTGGTGATCGCCATACTGGGGTTCGAGTCCCACTCAAACTCGTTATTTCCTTTGGTCGCTAAAAACCATACCATCCTTGTTAGCTAAGTATGGGGGGCTTAGGGGAGCCTAGAGGTCTACCTGCTGAGTCATCAGCAGCCATTGCTTGGCCCTCCCTGGAGCTAGCTTGGGAGGAGAGGAGGCTTGGGCGCATTCTACGGTCAGTCTCTAGGGCAATGTCACCGTCCCCTTACCTCTGCCCTTCATGGTGCGCTAAATACTGGCTCAAACGCACACGCGCACACAATCGCGTATTTATTTCCTTTATTTTCATAGAATCTATTTATTCGTACAATTGGGCGCGAATGCATGTACAGCATGTGGTCATAAAATGTATCAAAGTATCTATACATGCGTTACATACGCATATACAAAATTTCCAGCACTGCGCATCTTGTTATTACAGGGGATGGCTTCAAAGGGTGTCAAACTTCATGTTTTCGGCTATATATATATATATATATATATATATAAGTGGGAAAAGATGCAGACAAAGAAGAAGAAGAAGAAAAGGAATATATAAATTATATATAATATATATATATATATATAATGTATATACATATATATACATATATATATATATATATATATGTCCAAAAATCGAAGATAGTTTCTCTTCGGACAGACTGTCCTGCAGATAGTTTTCAGGATAACAGCAGAACTACGACTATTTTCCTCCATTTATTGTTTGGTGTCGACACGTGTTTCGGATCACTTCAAGATAAAGGTCACTTCAATATAAAGGTCAATTCAAGATAAAGGTCACTTCAATATAAAGGTCACGGTGGTGAAAATTTGATACGGAAATATTTGGAAATTGGAAAACGTTCAACAAAAATTGATGAAAATAAATACGAAAATTTAAGAAAAATTTTTCTAAAACCATGAATGATTTTTCAAAAGGTCTACCTCCCCAGACCAAACTGTGAAGCTTACACGCTCCCTCAGAGATTTGGTGTGGATCTGCGCATTGATCTTGGACTCAATTCCATTTGTATGTGTGTCTGTGTGTGTCTGTGTGTTGTGTGTGTCTGTGTGTGTGCGCGTATGTGCAAATATACAGTATATATACATATATGTGCATATATACACACCTCTCTATCTATCTATCTATCTCTTTATATACATAAAAATAAGTATATATATATATATATACATAAAGAGATAAATAGATAGAGAGATGTGTGTATATATACACATATATGTATATATACTGTATATTTACACATACGCGCGCGCACGCACACACATACATACGCGCACACACAAATGGAATTGAGTCCAAGATCAATGCGCAGATCCACACCAAATCTCTGAGGGAGCGTGTAAGCTTCACAGTTTGGTCTGCTTTGAACAAGAGATGGCGTTCCTCGGGAGGGAACCTCTTGAAAATTCATTCATGGTTTTTAAAAAAATGATCTTAAATTTTCGTATTTATTTTTCATCATTTTTTTTTTTTTTTTTTTTTTTTTTTATGTTTACCGAATTTCCAAATATTTCCGTATCAAAATTTTTTACCACCTTGACCTTTATATTGAAGTGATCCGAAACACGTGTCGACACCAAACAATAAATGGAGGAAAATAGTCGTAGTTCTGCTGTTATCCTGAAAACTATCTGCAGGACAGTCTGTCCGAAGAGAAACTATCTTCGTTTTTTGGACATCACAGAGACATTGTCTATTCACACAAACACACACACACACACACATATATATATATATATATATATATGTGTGTGTGTATATATATATATTTATATATATATATATATATATATATTCATATATATAATATACATAATGTGTGTGATATAAAATACGTATAAATATATATATATATATATAATAGAGAGAGAGAGAGAGAGATGAGAGAGAGAGAGAGAGAGTACTAATTAACCCTCGCCAGGCGACATCCAGTGCCAATTTAGTATTAATTAAAAAGATTATTTTCATAAAATACATATTTTCGTTAAAGACCAAATTAAGTCAATTTACGTTCGATAACATTGAAAATTCAATAATTGCATATTCCGTCGCAAGAGCATTGCCTATTACCCAATTATTATTAGTACTAATGTAATTTACGCGAGTTGTGCATTTTTCATTCGTTCACACTGATTAGAGTAAACACCATCACAGACCCATCAATGAATGTATAATTAAATTATTCATTTTACAGCTATACACTGAAAACTGTGATATTCAATTGCAATATATTATTATTATTATTATTATTAATATTATTATTATTATTATTATTATTATTATTATTACCTAAGCTATAACCCTAGTTAGAAAAACAGGATACTATAAGCCCAAGGGCTCCCACAGAGAAAAATAGCCCAGGAAGGAGAGGAAATAAGGAAATAAATAAACTTCAATAGAAGTAATGAACAATTGAAATATTCTAAGAACAGTTACATCATTAAAATAGATCTTTCATATATAATCTATAAAAACTAAAAAAAAAAAAAAAAAAAAAAAGAGGACGAGAAATGAGATAGAATAGTGTGTCCTCTTCTTTCTCTCAGATAAGATCCAAGAAAGTAGACTGAGGTGGTACGGTCATGTCATGAGAAGAGATGAACAGTATATTAGGAGGAGAGTGATGGAAATGGAGGTATGGGGAACTAGAAGGAGAGGGAGACCAAAGCCAAGGTGGATGGACTGTATCAAGGATGATCTTCGATCAAAGGGATTAACCGGTGATGAAGTGTTGGACAGAGGTAGATGGAGAAAGCTGACCAGAAACATCGACCCCACATAGAAGTAGGAAAAGATGTAGACAAAGAAGAAGAAGAAGAAGAAGAAGAAAAAGAAGAAGTGTGTCCGAGTGTACCCTCAAGTAAGAGAGCTCCCCGTAGGAGGAGGAGATGAGGAAACTGCCTTAGCATTATTGAGGGTAATATCAGTTAAGATTTGTATCATATACAGCTACTTCTTCTTTCTTCTTCTTTGCATCTTTTCCCACTTTTATGTGGGGTCGATGTTTCTGACCAGCTTTCTCCATCTACCTCTGTCCCACACTTCATCACCAGTTAATCCCTTTGATCGAAGGTCATCCATGATACAGTCCATCCACCTTCGCTTTGGTCTCCCTCTTCTTCTCGTTCCCTGTACCTCCATTTCCACCACCCTCCTCCCAATATACTGTTCATCTCTTCTCATGATATGACCATATACAGCAACCTGCTAGAATGATGAGCTGTCTTTCCGCAAAATAAAACGAGATTTGACGACAAATCCTGATTTTTCAAGGCAAACGGAAAATTCAGTGGTCATTTCTTCTCAGGATATCACCTAATATGTTAATTGATAAATATTATAATTCTTCGTAACCAGATAACTAATATATATTATATATATATATATATATATATTCATATATATATATATATATATATACATATATATATATTTATATGTATATATCTGTCTGCATGTATGAAAAAATACACACACACACACATATATATATATATATATATATATGATCATCATCAGCTGTTGATAGTCCATTGCAGAACAAAAGCCTCAGATATGTCATTCCACTCCCGTCTGTTTATGGTCTTTCTATGCCAGTCTATACCGGCAAATTTTCTAACTTCGTCAATCCATCGTTTTCTCTTCATTCTCCTGCCTCATTTGCAATCTCAAGGACCCATATATATATATATATATATATATTCTCGGGATGCATCATTTCATATATCAATTATTTATAACGTTAATATTGTGAAGAATTCAATGTACATTGTACGCGGGTAAAATAGGTTTTGTGCAATTTAATAGCATATATAAATAATATTACTATCATCATTATTATTACTAGCTAAGCTGCAATCTTAGTTTGGGAAAGCAGGATGCTATAGGCCCAACGGCTCAACAGGGAAAAATACCCCAGTGAGGAAAGGAAGCAAATAAACTACAAGAAAAGTAATGAACAATTAAAATATATTTTAATAACAGCAATACCATTTGATTAATTCTTTCATATATAAACTATGAAAAAAAAAAGAATAATAATAGTAAAACCTTACACAGACGCAAGTGGAAGGACATGTCTGAGGTCTTTGAGTTACGGAAGACGAAAGGAAATCTTCACGGAGGCTTCAGAAAAACAAAAGACGACCCTAAAAGCGACTCCAGACGAAGCCATTCCGCTAGTCTTCATGAGTCACAACAGAAATTTCCACGGAGACTTCAGAAAAAAAAAAAAAACAAGATCATAAAGCGAATCCAGACGAAGCTATTCCAAATGAGATTTCAGGAGTCACAACGGAAATTTCCACGGAGCGTCAGAAAAAACAAAAGATTCTTAAGCGACTTTAGAAGAAGCCATTCCACCAGTCTTCAGGAGTCACAACAAAAATTTAGAAGTGAAAAAATCCGAAATGATTATTATCGGTATCGCTTTCTACTTGAAAAAAATAAATGGGACCACAAAACGGCAACAACATCAGCTGAAAATCCGAGCAAATGTTGACCGTGGAAGGAGCTACTCTTGGAGGTCTTATAGAATCGAGAAACAAAACCATTCCTGACGGTCTGAAGACATTCCAGAAGAGGATGGAAGAGGATCGAAAAGCCTTCTTGAATGAACTGCGTTGGGCATCCTCTGAAGACCCTGGAGGTATGATTTCTTCTGAAGACCAGGGAAGAATGCATCCTTCTGGGGATGAAATTTGAAATCGTCTTTATCTGCTTTGAAAGACAATAGAGATCGAGAGGTCTTCAAAAGAGGGAAGACCTAGAGGTCTTCATATGATTTGTTTGTTTTTAGAAATAATGGTGATTCAGCCGCGAGTTCAGTTAGTATATAATGGCTATGCGTAGTGCAAGTTTTAATTTGTGTATTGGGATATATCGAGTTATTTAAAGAAAAAAATATCTGAGACAGAGCTGTTTAGCTCATCTGACGATGGGAAGCCCAGCAAGAGGCGAAGCATTATTAAAAATGAAAATGGCAAAACGCCGCAAACCTTCGGAAGGAATTTCGGAGAAACGGCGGGGAAATCTCTCCTCGATAGAAAGTTTGGAGAGAATGTATCTAAAAGAAATCCTGCGACTGAGTAGAAAGGATAAAGAGAATCGACACGAAATGGAGAAAATTAGAAATTTGGTCCAACTTCTGGTTATAGAAAACCAGGAGCGTAAGATCCAGGAACTGGTTAAAGAGAACCTCGAACAGGAGAAGAAGATCCAAAAGCTGATTAAAAAGAACTACAAAAAGGATAAGAAGATCAAAAAAAAGATTAAGAAGAACCAAAAGAAGATTCAAAAACTGCCGAGAGGAGAACTCCTTCAACCAGACATGAATCAAAGAATAATATATCTTGAAAGGAAGATTCAGAAGCTGGAGGATCGACTGGAAGAAAAATTAAGATCGACGAGTCAGGAACGTCGTAAGAAACGAGATGATAAAGAAGAGAAGGCTACTAAAGACGATAATCGTCATAAGGACAAAGAAGATCATATGGATAAAAAGGAGAGATCATTTTAAAACAAAAAAAGATCGTCTTACTGAGAAGAAAGATCCTTTCAAGGGAAATGGTTTGCTGGCAAAAAGGACGAAGGAGCCAGTGAACCAAAAGAAATAGATGAGACCAAAGAGAAATGGTGGAAATGGTCACCAGGGAAATGGTTTGCCGGCAAAAAGGATGAAGGAGCCAGTGAACCAAAAGAAATAGATGAGACCAAAGGGGGAATGGTGGAAATGGTCACCAGGGAAATGGTTTGCCGGCAAAAAGGGATGAAGGAGCCAGTGAACCAAAAGAAATAGATGAGACCAAAGGGAAATGGTGGAAATGGTCACCAGGGAAATGGTTTGCCGGCAAAAAGGATGAAGGAGCCAGTGAACCAAAAGAAATAGATGAGACCAAAGAGAAATGGTGGGAAATGGTCACCAGGGAAATGGTTTGCCGGCAAAAAGGATGAAGGAGCCAGTGAACCAAAAGAAATAGATGAGACCAAAGGGAAATGGTGGAAATGGTCACCAGGGAAATGGTTTGCCGGCAAAAAGGATGAAGGAGCCAGTGAACCAAAAGAAATAGATGAGACCAAAGGGAAATGGTGGAAATGGTCACCAGGGAAATGGTTTTGCCGGCAAAAAGGATGAAGGAGCCAGTTGAACCAAAAGAAATAGATGAGACCAAAGGGAAATGGTGGAAATGGTCACCAGGGAAATGGTTTGCCGGCAAAAAGGATGAAGGAGCCAGTGAACCAAAAGAAATAGAAGATACCAAAGGGGAAATGGTGGAAATGGTCACCAGGGAAATGGTTTGCCGCAAAAAGATGAAGGAGCCAGTGAACCAAAAGAAATAGAAGATACCAAAGGGAAATGGTGGGAAATGGTCACCAGGGAAATGGTTTGCCGGCAAAAAGGATGAAGGAGCCAGTGAACCAAAAGGAAATAGATGAGACCAAAGGGAAATGGTTGGAAATGGTCACCAGGGAAATGGTTTTGCCGCAAAAAGGATGAAGGAGCCAGTGAACCAAAAGAAATAGAAGATACCAAAGGGAAATGGTGGGAAATGGTCACCAGGGAAATGGTTTGCCGGCAAAAAGAATGAAGGAGCCAGTGAACCAAAAGAAATAGATGAGACCAAAGGGAAATGGTGGAAATGGTCACCAGGGAAATGGTTTGCCGGCAAAAAGGATGAAGGAGCCAGTGAACCAAAAGAAATAGATGAGACCAAAGGGAAATGGTGGAAATGGTCACCAGGGAAATGGTTTTGCCGGCAAAAAGGATGAAGGAGCCAGAGAAACCAAACACAGAAATAGATGAGACCAAAGGGAAATGGGTGGAAATGGTCACCAGGGAAGTGGGTTTGCCGGCAAAAAGGACGAAGGAGACAGTGAGGAACAAGAGGACTCTAAAACGTTAGCATGTCATGACTCAATTGCAGAATAGAAGACGAAGGAGAGAGTGACAAACAAGAGGACTCTACAACGTCAGAATGTCATGACTCGATTGCTGGAAAAGAGGAAGGAGAGAGTGACAAACAAGAGGAGCCAAAACAATCAAAATGGCAAATATGCGCTGGATCAGAATTACCGCTGAATTAGGCATGGGATTTGGATTGTCGGCATATATATTATACTTCAAAACGAAAGGTGTCATTGATAAAAGACGAGAATTTAGGCACTACAAGGAAATTCTCGAACAAGTAGAAAGATTACCCTTCTATAGAGGGTATGGACAGCGCGCCACAATTACCTTGCGGACTGAAGGAAATACCATGGGATAATCTGCCACACTTTGCACCAAGGTCTATAGATATAAGAGGTCTTCTCAGGCCACCTTAGTGCGCAGGTAGCCGGATGGTGGGAGTCGGGTCGGTCAGAGCGATGACGTCACTCAGACTTAACCGTGGCTGAGTAAGCTGTGGAACTTCCATAAGAAAATTAAGGAACCATGCTTTCTGCTTTGTATTTTTCAATCTTTTCGAAGATTTATATTTTATTCTTTTAGGATAATAAAGTAAGATTACAAATACATAACTTTATTACACTCAACAACCAAATTTGTCGAGCAACAGACAGTTTTAAATTCATAAAATAAATAATGATATATACACAATATATATTTCAGTTATGTTCTATATCACGTTGCAAGCTTTTTCATTTTATTCTGCGCTTTTCTTGATGAACTAATATTCCTATTTAAAACACGAATTCTAATAAATGTACGACATCTAACACAAATTTAATCACTTCGTATGGTAATGGGATATCATGCTTTTAAAACACTCGCTAATTAAATCAGTCAATTTAAAAAGGAGATCTTATTTCATGTTAGTGTCGAAATTATAATAAATAATTTGTTTCCAGGAAGTCGTAAGTCCTCTGATCATTGCGCATTGTACTTGGGATTTAGGATCATACAAAGTGTCCGCGCCTTTATCGTAACTCCAAATTTGTGCAACACTCCACTCGTCAAATGAGATTACACACAGGACACTCGTGTTCCAGCATTGAATCCGATTTTATTTCTAATAAGTGGATTACCGATTCCAAAATGCCAGGTTCTACAGCTATCTTACTTGACCAGAGATATAAAGTTGATAAAGAAGGAAAAGGTAATTTCCACTCTTCTCTTAAAAACTTCTAAGCTTTTGGACTCAAACTGCGTAATGTTAAGGCTTTGCTGATATCATCGTCATCCCTAGTATTAATATTACTTCCAGTGACAAGACATGCTACTTGTTTAGATGAAACGTATTTCTTTAAATTAGCTTTTACTACAGCAGTTGCTGATGCATACATCTCATTAAACTTGACGTAGGCTACATCGCAGTTTACTCTTTTTCCCAGTTTTCCTTTTCTTTTCCCCACTTGACCTTATTAACCAACCATTTAGCTTTTTCTTTTTCCCATTTAGCCCTTTCTGTAGCAAAACAGCTTTCTTTAACTCCCCACTGCTCTTTTTCACATTTCCACTCTACCTCATATTCTTCCCACTTCCGTTTGATATCATCTCTCTCCTTCTCGAGTTGCTCAATTATACGTTGCAAATCTTCAATCGTGGGCACCGATTTGACTTTTTGTACAAAAATCTTCCCTGTTTCGTCGTGCTCTTGACTAAGGATTTCATCTACAAGTCGTTTATGTCCTCTTTTTTTTCGGCTCTTACCATCCTGGACGTATCTGATTAAAATTAAAATTGAATTAATAAAAAAAATGGACTTGTATAGAGAACAATGCGATTATAATTTTCTGACATATTGAATATGTAAAAATCTGAATTAAAATTTTATGAATGGTACTTTTTCACGGCGAAATGGAATAAAAAAAAAACATTTTTTAACTATATATGAGGAAAACAACTGATTCCGCGATTTCTAGATTACTGGTGAATAGTAAAGAGGATATACAATAATTATAATCTATGTAAGTTGATTACAGCGTCATTTATATCTTAATGTTTAACCAACAATACACGATACTGATTCTTACCTTGTGATGCATGTGAATGTCCAGATGTAGGTAAATGCATCGTTCGGTACAGATCCTTTCTTTATTCTGATGAGAGATCGAGGGCACTGG
>NC_090752.1:46725394-46745394 GCF_036898095.1 Palaemon carinicauda
TATGGGTGTTTCTGACTAGTACAGCTTTGCTGATCATGACGATACGCAAAACCTTTCACCACGTTATAGTATCCCCACTCAGTAAGGGCTATATATATGTATATATATATATATATATATAGATATATATATATATATATATATATACATATATATATATATAAATATATATATATATATATATATATATTTATATATAGTATATATATATATATATAGAGAGAGAGAGAGAGAGAGAGAGAGAGAGAGAGAGAATAGGTATAAAAGTAGACATCCCTCCAGCAACGTATTATAAGATGTTATATTTTCACCAGGGTGTGTGTGTCTGTGTGTACGTGCGTGTGCGTGTGGTAGCATGATATACCACGAATGAGAAAACTATTAGATGAATGTAATTTTAGTTAAGCCCCATTTTATCTTTTGATATGTGATGCTATGAAAGCATAATCTCCACGTATGTCCATGCATCATCATAATTGCTTGAAAAAATCAATCGTCATTTTTTTCGTGATTCTCGGTTCATATCATATGATGCAGTTATTTCTTAAATATTCTTATTAATTATATCTGTACGTTTTTATCATATATTTATGTTTCTCACATTTGATTGATAAACTTGTGTTCAAGTTCTCAGACATCAGACACGGATGGTTTATCAATAAATTATTTCAATCGATAGTCGCCGCATGCCATATTGATGAAGTAAAAAGATTTTCTTAATTCAATAATTATTACTATTAGCACTATTATTAGTATTAGTGGTAGCACCAATATTCATAACATTACATATTGATGTGGAAAAAGATTAAAAGGATATTATTATCTTCATAGGAAGATTATTCATCAGTTAAAGCAGAATCCCTAAAACCCTCAATTCTCACCCACCTACGGGCTGCCAACGCACAAGGCTAGACAGTCTATCAAGCAAGCAAGCAAGCAGAGTCAAGAATAAGCCATTTCAAACTGCCTTCTCATCCCAAGATCTACCTCATGAATATCAAATACATCCTCGTTATTTTTGTGTTTACAGTAAACATTACTTACCTCGACCTCTCAACTGGCTTAGAAATGGATTTAAAAAATCACGAAACATTTTCCCCCGAAGTTTTATGAAGAGGCATCAGCTTGACCTTTGGGAGCGGCTCACGGATGCCTTCCGTAAGGTCATCCTCTTCCTGGAGGTCATTATAGTTACGAAGGAATCTTTATATAGAAATGACGAAAC
This sequence comes from Palaemon carinicauda, assembly GCF_036898095.1. Taxonomy (NCBI): domain Eukaryota; kingdom Metazoa; phylum Arthropoda; class Malacostraca; order Decapoda; family Palaemonidae; genus Palaemon; species Palaemon carinicauda. Next base: position 46,726,620 of record NC_090752.1, read on the forward strand.
GTGATGATGGCGAATAAGGCCTCGAGCTATTCCGCCGCGAAGGCTTTTTTCCCTTCGTCATTCATGTTTGCGTCAAGAAGACAGAAATGACTGGTATGTCTGGGCACGACGGCAAATTTGTTTGGGAGGTTGGGTACTTGACTATTTTCAGTGCTTGTGTGTGTGTGTGTGTGTGTGTGAGAGAGAGAGAGAGAGAGAGAGAGAGAGAGAGAGAGAGAGTGTGTGTGTGTATGAGGAGGCAAATGTCACATTATTGGCCAAAATAATTTTGGTTCTACATCAAAAGTCCTCATCAAGATTTTTTTTTTTTAAATTGTTATAGGCTTCACTGTTTTCTGTGCGCGCTCGCTCGCGTGTGTGTATGTGTGCGTGTGTTTGTGTGCGCGAAGAGACAGATGTCAACTGATTATCTAAACTAATGCTGGTCCTACAGCAAAACTCTTTAATGATTTTTTTTTTCAAAAACTGAGACAGGGTTGCCTATCCATCAAATTCTAGATCAAGTTCTCTCTCTCTCTCTCTCTCTCTCTCTCTCTCTCTCTCTCTCACACACGCAAATAAAGAGTCAATGATAACTTCTAAATGTGACAGATTGAGATGCAATAAAGAAGAATGAAACTCGGTCATGTCCCTGTTCAAGCGCTTGTGAAATATGTGGCAATTATGAAATTTCCCACGTTGGATTAAAGTTTGCTGTTAACCGAGTAACTTGAAGTCATCACCTTGCAAAGAACATTTTGACGAGATGAACTTTGTGTATTGAAAAGACCTCGGACCTATAAGAGGAAAGGTTGTTATAAACCTCTTCCATTAAAGGAGTCAGGTCAATTCATTTAAGAAAATCCTGAGGAAGACTTTTTTGGAAACGCATTAACTTCAAACATATTCTTGCGCTATCATATTTGTTAAGATCTCTTTATTAACGAATTTTCTCAGGATTTCGAAAAAAGGATAAACATCTTGACTCTTTGAACCACAATCACAGCCTGGTGATCACCGAAGTGGGGTTCGAGTCCCGCTCAAGTTCGATAGTTTCTTGTAGTATCTGCAATCTCACCTTCCTTATGAGCTAAAGATGGGCGTTTACAGAGCCTATATGTCTATCTGCTGAGTCATCAGCAGCCATTGCCTTGCCCTCCCTGGTCCTAGCTGGATAGATAGGGACCTTGTGCGCTAACCATACAGTATGTATATATTGTCAGTCTCTAGGGCATTACCCTGTTAAGTAGGGAAATGTCGCGGTCTACTGCCTCCACCATTCATGACAACCTTTAAACCTATCTATATATGATGATGAGATTGATTTGGAGAAAAAGTCTTTAAAGTTAACAATACTCTTAAGCGTCCTTTTGTTACTATAGTTCACTTTCAATTTTAGTAACGCTTTTTGTACGAGGTGTGCATTTGAGTCTAAAGTATATCCCCCTTCTTTTATCAGGACATGGTATAGTCATGAAGGATAAACTAGTTTAGAAGAGATATAATTAGATTTATAAAGGGGCCTGAAAAAAGGAAATCGGCAACTCTATAATTAATGTATTACTTATCCATTAACGCACTTCGTAGGAGTAAATGATAAAGTCAGTGGTATGATGAATCTGACAGTATTAAATTAAAACAAAGAAAGCCAATTGCTTTACTATGGGAATCGTCAAAACATGGAGAAATAAGGACTAAATTAATTTTAGTAAGCTTTTGTATAGGTCTTTCAAAATTGACGCTTGGTTTTTTAATGTTCAAACTCGTGCAGCAATTTCCAAGTGCAGTGAGAGGTACACTTGTTTTAACCATACACCATATTTCTAAAGATTTTAAAGTTTGTAAAAAAGAGATGATTATGTTCTGGCAAGAAAAGTTGTTTTAAAAATTTATCGGACTCAGAATTTCTGTTTAAAATTGCAACATTTTTAAGAAACATAGATTTCGTAGATAAGATTTAAACTTCTATTTATACTAGAGTTATATCATAATTTATTTCTATATCCATTATTTTAACTGGATACTTTTCTTTATTCATTCATTAGCTTTAATAATAATAATAATTATATCTTTCCCTCCCAAATTTAATTTGACCATTTCTAGGAAAGCCGAGCTTGACTCACTGAGCTGGTGAATCTCCTCCCTTTTAATAATAATATATAGATTTCTTTATTCATTAGCATACTAGTTTATATATTTATTTATGTATATATATATATATATATATTCGTATATCTATTAATTGTTCATGCGTTGTTTATAGTTTTAATTTTACCCCCATCAGCTTCAACCAGAACAGCCTTGATTCATATATTTATAAGAATTGCGTGATCATTTACATCATCATCATGGGGACAATCTATTTTGAAAATCCCATTTTCCCTTCCTGTTCAGAGTTTTCTATTTCTGTTATTCTAACAAAATCCCTATAATTAATCTAAATATTCTTCCATTTATCCTAACACAAATATTTGGTACATCTTGATCAAGAGACAACCCATCTAAGAAAATCCTATTGTCCCTTCTTCTTTAGGGTTGTCCTTTTCAATTTTTCCTAATTAACCGCTTTAATTGATCTAAATATCTTTCCATTTGTCCCAGGACAAAGACCTTGTACAGTACATGTCGATCATGGAATAATCTATCTAACCACTTAAAATTTGCAGATGACAAAGTTCTGTTAAGTGAATTATGGGAGGAATTTGAAAAGGTGATAGAAGACCTGAATAGAAAAAGCAAATATGTAGGACTGAAAATGAAAATGAGTAAAACTAAGATAATTTTCAGTGAAAATATAGAGACAAAAAATAAGGGTTATGGACGATCCTATAGTGATTTTTAATGAATATACGTACTTAGGACATACAGTAATTGATTACTTAGGACTCAAGACCGAAGATGAAGAGATTTTGGAAAGCCAAATAAGATTTTGAAAAGTAAAATGCCATTTTCTCTAAAAACAAAATTATTTAATCAAATGATCATACCAGTAATAACTTATGCATCGAAAACTAGGAGCCTTACTAAAGCCTTAGAACATAAACAAGTTACAACTTAAAGAGCTATGGAAAGAATAATGATGGGAATAACACTAAGAAACAGAAAAAGAGTAATGTTGATACGAGAGCAAACTAAAGTAGAGGATATTCCAAAAACACGTAAGAAAAAGAAATGAACATGCGCAAACCGTATAATGAGGCTGTCAGATAGAAGATGGACTTTATGAATAACAGAATTATTCCCTAGAGATGGCAAAAGAAGCAGGGGAAGAAATAGAAGACCATGGATTGACGAACTAAGAAAGTGTGCGGCCGTGGACTGACATAGAAAGACCATAAACAGACACAAGTGAAAAGATGTCTGAGGCCTTTGTTCTGCAGTACACTAGTAATGGATGATGATGATGTATTATATATATATATATATATATATATACATATGAATATATATATATACAAATATATATGTATATATATATATATATATATATACTGTATTATATATGTGTGTGTATGTGTGTGTAGAACACACACACACGTGCACACACATACACACACACATATATATATAGATAGATAGATAGATATTTATATATATGTATATGTATATATATAAATATATATATATATGTATATATAGATGTATATATATATTTATATATTTATGTATATGTATATATATGTATATATATATATATATATATATATATATATATACTGTATATATAATATATATGTATATGTGCATATAAAGTATATACTGTATATGCTCTTTTTGGACACAGCTCTCTGATGTATTATGCAATGAAGGCGATTGCCTTAGTGGCGCTAGTGTGTTTCCACCCGAAATCTTGGTATTTTTATAGGGTTTTCAGATTCTCTGGTTTAAACCTCTCATAAAGAAACAATGATCATCATTTTTCAGTTACACTAATTGACTACAACACTGTTTCGATGATACTTTGTCTGTATCAAGTGATGACTGATTAACCTTAGCTTTACATTTACTTTTATGCATGAGGTTTTAACTAAAATTGCGATTCATAATCCTAAAATTTCATTAGTTATGAGAAAATTATAAAAGAAATTTCTTGGATAAGATTACAAAGAGAATAATGTCTAACTTCATATATATATATATATATATATATATACATATATTTATATGTATATATATACACACACACATATATATATATATATATACACGCGCAGATATGCACCAACATAGAAACACCCCACATTGCTTGTCAGGTGGTCAAAGCCTCTGCCGTCAGGGTCGTGCAGAAGGTCAGGAGTACGTAGCCCCCTGCTTTTTGGCCATCGCTGGGATGCGACGTACCTGGCGAAGATTGTAGGATTCCAGATGTTAAGGGGCATCCTGGTCTATCATGTTCCACTTTACATAAACTCCGTTTTCTGCTTGAAGGGAAAGTGTAATTAGAATCTCGTTGAATATTCAACGTTGGCCTTTGGAGGACGATGCTTACATCTTTAGCTATTATGTGCCTGCCGAAGTCAGTTCCATAATACCACTCATCTATCCTTTGGGTAATTTCTATTCCCTGGTAGGCAATCTGCTGGAAATGGGGTTCAAGACCCGCTCAAGCTCGATAGTTTCTTGTAGTGTCTGCTACCTCACTTTCCTTGTTAGTATGTGATGGAGGAGCCTATAGGTCTACCTGCTGAGTCATCCTGCTATTACATTTCCACTGGCTCTTGCTTCTGCCATTCATGAGTGTCGTTTAAACTTTTAAGTAACTTCTAAACTTTATGAGTAAAATCTCAACTTTATAAGTAACTTTTCATATCTCTAACTGTTTTATTATTTGTCCAAAAAATTTCCTTAGGATTTTGAGAGAGAGAGAGAGAGAGAGAGAGAGAGAGAGAGAGAGAGAGAGAGAGAGAGAGAGATCAGTCAACAGAATAACTTGATTACTTTTTCTGCTCTCTCATTATGCCGTCAACATTGTCAACCATTATATGAAATTATTTTCTATTCAAATCATTAATGAAAATGTATGGACGTGTATAAAAATTCATCTGTCGTTGAAATGCGAACTTTTAGGCCTATGAACAGACTATTTTTTTTTCTTTTATCGTCAGACTTCAGACTTTCATGTGTATTTAGTTACTGTATATGCTTTTTATTATACCCCCATCGTCTTACAGCAATAGTAGCCTACACGTATTTATAAGAATTGCCAAAGGCTTCCGATAGTTGTTGGTTTAAAAATAAACAATGGCAATGAAATGATCCTGCCGTGATCAGTAATACTTGATGTATATTTTTTTTTTCATTCATATACCTCTCTTAGGATACGTCACAAGCTCTTGTCTTTGTGTGATTTCGCCTGGGGCTCTGATCCCGAGGTCGTTAAGAGAATCCAGACATTAATGTATCAAAATATATGGCTTATTTGAATGTGAAAAACACGTCTAAAGGTGCAAATATTTATCTATATATATATATATATATATATATATATATATATATATATATATATATATATATATATATATATGTGTGTGTGTGTGTGTTTGTGTGTGTGTGTATTTGGTCACGCTCAGGTCTCTCCGTCCGTCGGGTAGGTGGAAATGGGGGTAGTCATACCCTGGTGAGAGGGGGTGCGTGTGCGTGTTTGCATATCTGTCTAAATATATAGCGTTCATTTTTGACCGGTCGTTTACACTGGTCCTATTAACAATACCTTAAGGCTTCAGTCATATAACCTGGCTTCATAAAATCAAACGTTAATGGTCTCCGAGAAGATATGCTGTTCCGGATTTTTTTTTTTTTTTATTTTGCCACTTGACCTCAGAGAGGCGGAAGAGAGACACGTTTGCAACACGTTGCCTCAAGGCGACGCCTGTGGACTCTTCACAGTTTGGCAATGCTGTGCTCATTTTTGCAAGCCTATTGCACTTATAAAAGTACATACATACACTTGGTTAGGTTCATTTAACAGCAAAAAGTCAGGAGAAATGTAAAGATTTTAGGATATCCTTTTGTTTTCGAATCGAGTGTGTAGAATTTAGGATGGAATCTATACTTGTAGACACATATACAGTAGTGCCGTTTATGAATCGTAAAGAGCCTTTATTTGTAAAGCGTTTGTATTTTATTAGATGAAAAGAAGTATTGGTTTCAATATGGTGGAGGATTTTTGTAAAAATCATTCGGGTATAAGAAATAAGATGAAAGTTTGCTGTTTTCAGAGTGAAGTCCATAAAGACTTATTTAAAAAAATATTTGAATCTATAAAATGGAAGAATATATTTCTGTTAGTACCTAAAGATTGTCTGTAAAAACTTTTTTAAATATCCTAATTCGCTTAACACGAAATTATTATTAGTTAGATTCAAATAAGAAAACAAATGTCAGTTTATTTTCATAAAATATAATAAGACTTGCTTTTCGAGCATCTATAACCGTAGGATGCAAAATAGACTTTTTATTAGCTATCACGAAAAGGAAAAGAAATTATACATTTCACCTGACCTAGCAAGACTACATTAGTCTAATGATCCTCTCACGAAAATGAGAAACTGTACAGGCATTAACCTTTAATTCAGGAAACACTGCCAACTATTGTCTCAGTTCACTAAACACTACCAACTATTCTCTTAATTCACTAAATGCTACCAACTATTGTTTCAGTTCACTAAACACTACAATCTACTGTCTCTATTCATGAAGCACTACCAACTTCTATCTCAATGATAAAAGTACTACAAACTATTATACCAGTTAACAAAACATTAAAAACTATTGTCTCAATTCGCAAAACACTACAAACTATTTCCTCACAATAGGAGCACTACAAACTATTGCGTGAATTCACGAAACGCTACAAACTATTGTCTCAATTCACGAAACACTACAAACTATTATCTCTATTCATGAAGCACTACCAACTTCTATCTCAATGATAAAAGTACTATAAACTATTAAACCAGTTAACAAAACATTAAAAACTATTGTCTCAATTCGCAAAACACTACAAACTATTTCCCCTAATACGAGCACTACAAACTATTGCGTGAATTCACGAAACACTACCAACTATTGTCTCAATTCACGAAACACTACAAACTATTTTCTCTATTCATGAAGCACTACCAACTTCTATCTCAATGATAAAAGTACTATAAACTATTAAACCAGTTAACAAAACATTAAAAACTATTGTCTCAATTCGCAAAACACTACAAACTATTTTCTCACAATAGGAGTACTAAAAACTATTGCGTGAATTCACGAAACGCTACCCACTATTGTCTCAATTCACGAAACACTACAAACTATTATCCCAATCAACAAAACATTACAAACTATTGTTTCAATTCGCAAAACTCTACAAACTATTTTCTCACAATAGGAGCATTACAAACTATTGCGTGAATTCACGAAACACTACCAACTATTGTCTCAATTCACGAAACACTACAAACTATTATCCCAATCAACAAAACATTACAAACTATTGTTTCAATTCACAAAACACTACAAGCTATTTTCTCACAATAGGAGCACTAAAAACTATTGCGTGAATTCACGAAACATTACCAACTATTGTCTCAATTCACGAAACACTACAAACTATTGTCTAGATCGGTGGCATTCATTAAACCCCAAAATCGATCCCATAAATATCAAGGAAATGATTGAGTCAACGTTTATGACTTCTAAGGTTGAGCAATCTTTTTGGGGTTAGGCCCCTTCCCCTTGTGGTCATACGCACTATGTAACAGGTTCGGCAAGAGCCCCTGGAGGATTCGTTTCCCAATTTAACTTTCAGCCGACACGGGCGAAAACGCCACCGTCTGGCATTCGTTTTATGTGATGCAGATTCCGGTTTAGTGTTTATTATTATTATTATTATTATTATTATTATTATTATTATTATTATTATTACAGTTTTTACAGTTATTTTAATTAATACTATCTTTAATTCATGTGGTATAAGGTCATACTATACTGAATTTGCTAAGCAAGCTGATTAACTAAAAAATAAGAAAGAGACACATCATAAATTACTATGGAAATTAATAAAAGAAGTAATGATAAACAAAGCAACAAATAAATGCATGTGGTCATTATAGGTGGTGATTTTTTCTTTGTTTTTGGTTACTGTTATTTTATTTATATTGCTGAATAATCCGAGTTAAAAAAAAATAAAAGAAAAAAAACTTAGAACGTTCGAAAATTCTTTAAGGCAAATACCAATGAGACGGATAAACAAAATCCCCTTATCTAGCCCAGGCTCGAAGATAACGATTGGATAAGGCAAAAAGAGTTGAATTTAGCCCCAGAATAGATATCACTTACCCTCAGGGGAAATAAAGATATTTTTATTAGCGCAGGCAAAAAAAAAGTAAAGTATAAATGGCCATCACTAACACATAAAGATACGAAATTGATAAATGAGTTTATAATTAACGTTGTGAAAAATATTTCAGTCGTGACGCATTACGACCGAAAACGAAGAAATATTTCAAAACATGGCAGGTTTAGATAAAAAAAAAAAAAACATACATGGAAGCGGGAAACAAAAGATTGTTTTTAGATCATTATCAAGAGACGACAGAGAATCAAAAGCTGAAATCGCAATTATTGATACATGATAAATAATATGAAAAAAAAAAGTCAGCATTCGTAAACTGAAACTCAAAAAACCAGGAAACAAAAGGAAAAACTCGGAGCCATAAAGATACCTTTTTGGACATCTATTAGCATCTGGAACTAGTTTGAACACGAAGGTTTTGTTTGCATTATTTACATATTTTCCAGTTTTGCGTCAGTTGAATCCAGACTATCAGTTGGGAGGAACACGCAGGTACAAGAAATTATATAACCCATACAAGTAACTGCATTCTTACAAAATAGATATTTACAAGTACATGCAATCCCACGTAAAGAGACTTACTTGTAAATGGAGTCTCATGAAAGAAAACAATGTATGGAAATATCCACGCCATTAGTTTTAATAGTGACAGTAACATTATTCTTATATTTATTCATTTATTCATTCATTTATTCATGTGATGGATGTTACTCTTATTATCAACTTTATATTCTGATACTCTGAAATAAGTATAAATTCTTTCAACACTTGTTCCGAGCTATTCCAAGAACAAAGCTCCGCGCTGACATAAGGCCAGCTTAATCAAGTACTTATCAACGTATCTAAACACACGAAATGCATTCATAAAAGTATCCTCTATCTGCCTAACTGAAAAGTCTTGGCTAATTCCTTTTTATCGTATCCACGACCTGAGAATTTTAAGCCTTAAAGCAATCGTGTTCTTATACGTTGCTTAAGTTCAAGATAATTTTCTCACTGATGAATATATAGATTTTAGAGGTTTGAGTGTGCTGTGTAAACACACATACACACAAACTCAGACACACAGACACCGTGTAATCTTCCTCAGAACCGTAGTAATAGTAGTTTCATTAGATTGTTATACACACACATATACAGTATATATATATATATATATATATATATATATATATACATATATATATATATATATATATATATATATATATATATATATATGTATGTATATATATATATATATATATATATATATATATATATATATGTATATATATATATGTATGTATATATATATATAAATATATATATATATATATATATATATATATACATAATGTGTTTCCATACATGTATGCGTAAAGAATTATATTTAACCAGTATGCGTTCATCCTTATATTCTAATATTTGCGATTTCATCGCTTGCAATTTCCCCTCTCTGTAACCCAGTAACCTGTTGCAGCGCTTACGCAAATCATCATCTCAAATTTACCTAGAAAATTGCAAATGTTTTGCACGAAGTAGTGAAGCGTTTCGTAAAGCATTATGAAGCGTATCATCTCAAGAATGTCTCCCCGATACCGATTTTCCAGTGTCGCTTCCTTTTAACTTGAACATCGAAGGAGAAAGTTATTAAGAAATATATGAACGAGATACGCACAAGTTCGTTCTTTATGGATTTCTTGGAAAAACGTATGTCCAGTTTAGGGGCATTTGCTTCTGGATGTACAGTTGGACGCAGAAATTCCTGGTACACCTCGCTCTGGGGGAGTGCACCCAGCCACACCATTACTGCACGGCGAGTTCCTGGTGTGTTTCAAGTTTTAATAACGCTTGTCTAGGGTCTTAACCGTCTTCTTCTATTAACGTGTATTTCCCATTTTGTATGGGGGTAAGCACGGTTGCCTTCTTTTTGAAGGACTTTGTTTTGGCTTTGGGGTAGTATGTAGTCCCGATCGCCTGCCCAGCCTGACATCGCTTAGACCCCGGTAACGTATGTTTATGTGTTGTACCAGTCACCAGCGTCCTTCCTCCCAGCAGCGAGGAGTCCTGGCGCGGTTACTTCGACAGTTCGAGACCATATACTTTAAATCTTTGTTGTCCTGTTTACCGTAATTTTCTTACACGAATTCTGTATCTACTTTATTAATCTTTATTACTAGTGTACGTGATCCGGCAAAAATGGCGGCTAAATATTTAGATAGGTATACATGCACACGCACTGATTCAACCCTTTCCACACACCCCTCTTCCTAACTACCTCTTCACCTCTCAAGGACCCCCTCTAACCAGGGTATGACTAATTCCTCAACCAGATCAATTTTTTTTCCACACCCTCCCCCTCTCCTAACTACCTCTCGGGGTAACCCCCTCTCACCAGGGTATCACTATTTCCTTACCTCCTATACCGAGAGACAGGAAAGGGACTGGAAGAGATCGGCAAACTCTCTCTCTCTCTCTCTCTCTCTCTCTCTCTCTCTCTCTCTCTCTCTCTCTCTCCCTCTACATATACACACACACACACACATATATATATATGTATATATATATATATATATATATATATATATATAATTTAAACATATATATACAGTATATACATATATATATATATATATATATATATACATACACAGTATATATCTGTATATATATACAGATATATACTGTATATATATATATATATATATATATATATATATATATATATATATATATATATATATGTATATATATATATATGTGTGTGTGTGTGTGTATACTGTATATATATGTTTAAATTATATATGTATATATATATATATATATATATATATATATATATATATATATATATATATATATGTGTGTGTGTGTGTGTGTGTGTGTGTGTGTGTATGTAGAGAGAGAGAGAGAGAGAGAGAGAGAGAGAGATAGAGACGTTCTCTATGTTGTATGGGGAAGATGTTATGAAAACGTCTGTTCAATTTCTCTGTTTCCTTACTTCGTATTCGATGCTTTCTTTCTTCCAGCCCTTTGGCTTGTAACATTCTGCATTATTTATTGGGGTTCTAGCTTCACTTATAATGATAACGATGATAATAATTATGAAAATGATTACAATAACAGCGATACAAATCGCAAGGGAAATACATGGAGAAATTCTCTTTGAATGTCTGCTAAATATTTAGATATGTTTGTAGAAGCATAACGTATCCAAAAGGTTGAGAAAAACCGGCATGTAAGGAACCTTTAGCTAGGGTAGGCAGCTCTTCTAGGTTAAGGACACTCTAAAATCAGACCATTGTTCTCTAGTCTTGGGTAGTGCCATAGCCTCTGTACCATGGTCTTCCACTGTCTTGGGTTAGAGTTCTCTTGCTTGAGAGTACACTCGGGCACACTTCTATCGCATTCCTCTTCCTATTGTTTTGTTAAAGTTTTTATAGTTTATATGGGAGATATTTATTTAATTGTTACCGTTCTTAAGATATTTGATTCTTCCTTGTTTTCTATTCTCACTGGGCTATTTTCGCTGTTGGATCCCCTGAGCTTATAGCATTCTTCTTTTCCAATTAGGGTTGTAGCTTAGCAATTAATAATAATAATGATAATAACAATAATAATAATAATGATATTAATAATAATATACGCCGCATAAAATCACCAAGCTGCATTGCTGTAGTATAGTAATTAAAGAAGAGGGTTAAAAGTGGGGTTAAAGCCATCAACCTCCCTAAAAGGACTTACTTAGATACAAGGGGATAAACTTTTAAAAGCGGAATTTTCTGTATGATATACATGTCTCATTTACATATAAATATATATATATATATATATATACATATGTATGTATGTATATATATATATATATATATATATATATATATATATATATATATATATATATTCATATATATATAATATATATATATATATAATATATATATATATATATATATATATATAATGTGTGTGATATAAAATACGTATAACCTATAGAGAGAGAGAAAGGGAGAGAGAGAGAGAGAGAGAGAGAGAGAGAGAGAGAGAGAGAGAGAGAGAGAGAGAGAGAGAGAGAGAGAGAGAGAGAGAGAGAGAGAGAGAGTACTAATTAACCCTCGCCAGGCGACATCCAGTGCCAATTTAGTATTAATTAAAATGATTATTTTCTTAAAATACATATTTTCGTTAAAGGCCAAATTAAGTCAATTTACGTTCGATAACACTGAAAATTCAATAATTGCATATTTCGTCGCAGGAGTATTGCCTATTACCCAATTATTATTAGTACTAATGTAATTTACGCGAGTTGTGCATTTTTCATTCGTTTACACTAGTTAGAGTAAACACCATCACAGGCCCGTCAAATGAATGTATAATCAAATTATTCATTTTACAGCTATACACTGAAAACAGTGTGATATTCAATTGCAATACATTATTATTATTATTATTATTATTATTATTATTATTATTATTATTATTATTATTATTATTACCTAAGCTATAACCCTAGTTAGAAAAGCAGAATACTATAAGCCCAAGGGCTCCCACAGAGAAAAATAGCGCAGGGAGAAGAGGAAATAAGGAAATAAAATAAACTTCAATAGAAGTAATGAACAATTAAAATATTCTAAGAACAGTAACATCATTAAAATAGATCTTTCACATATAATCTATAAAAACTAAAATCAAAAGAGGACGAGACATAAGATAGAACAGAGTGTCCTCTTTTTTTTCTCTCTTTTTTTCACTCAGATAAAATCCAAGAAAGTAGACTGAGGTGGTATGGTCATGTCATGAGAAGAGATGAACAGTATATTGGGAGGAGGGTGATGGAAATGGAGGTACAGGGAACGAGAAGGAGAGGGAGACCAAAGCCAAGGTGGATGGACTGTATCAAGGATGACCTTCGATCAAAGGGATTAACCGGTGATGAAGTGTGGGACAGGGTTAGATGGAGAAAGCTGACCAGAAACATCGACCCCACATAGAAGTGGGAAAAGATGTAGATAAAGAAGAAGAAGAAGAAGAAAAAGAAGAAGTGTGTCCGAGTGTACCCTCAAGTAAGAGAGCTCCTCCTTGGAGGAGGAGATGAGGAAACTGCCTTAGCATTATTGAGGGTAATATCAGTTAAGATTTGTATCATATACAGCTTCTTCTTCTTTGTCTGCACCTTTTCCCACTTTTATGTGGGGTCGATGTTTCTGACCGGCGTTCTCCATCTACCTCTGTCCCACACTTCATCACGGGTTAATCCCTTTGATCGAAGGTCATCCTTGATACAGTCCATCCACCTTCGCTTTGGTCTCCCTCTCCTTCTCGTTCCCTGTACCTCCATTTCCATCACCCTCCTCCCAATATACTGTTCATCTCTTCTCATGATATGACCATATACAGCAACCTGCCAGAATGATGAGCTGTCTTTCCGCAAAATAAAAAGAGATTTGACGACAAATCTTGATTTTTCAAGGCAAACGGAAAATTCAGTGGTCATTTCTTCTCAGGATATCACCTAATATGTTAATTGATAAATATTATAATTCTTCGTAACCAGATAACTAATATATGTATATATATATATATATATATATATATATATATATATATATATATATATATATATGTGTGTGTGTGTGTGTGTGTGTCTGCATATATAAAAAATACACACACACACACATATATATATATATATATATATATATATATATATATATATATATATATATATATATATATATATGATCATCATCAGCTGTTGATAGTCCATTGCAGAACAAAAGCCTCAGATATGTCATTCCACTCCCGTCTGTTTATGGTCTTTCTATGCCAGTCTATACCGGCAAATTTTCTAACTTCGTCAATCCATCGTTTTCTCTTCCTTCCCCTGCCTCATTTGCAATCTCAAGGACCCATATATATATATATATATATATATATATATATATATATTTATATATATATATATATATATATATATATATATATATATATATATATATATATTCTCGGGATGCATCATTCCATATATCAATTATTTATAACGTTAATATTGTGAAGAATTCAATGTACATTGTACGCGGTAAAATAGGTTTTGTGCAATTTAATAGTATATATGAATAATATTACTATCATCATTATTATTACTAGCTAAGCTACAATCTTAGTTTCGAAAGCAGGATGCTATAGGCCCAACGGCTCCAACAGGGAAAAAATACCCCAGTGAGGAAAGGAAGCAAATAAACTACAAGAAAAGTAATGAACAATTAAAATATATTTTAATAACAGCAACACCATTTGATTAATTCTTTCATATATAAACTATGAAAAAAAAAAGAATAATAATAGTAAAACCTTACACAGACGCAAGTGGAAGGACATGTCTGAGGTCTTTGAGTTACGGAAGACGAAAGAAAATCTTCCACGGAGGCTTCAGAAAAAAACAAAAGAAGACCCTAAAGCGACTCCAGACGAAGCCATTCCACTAGTCTTCATGAGTCACAACAGAAATTTCCACGGAGACTTCAGAAAAAAACAAAACAAGATCATAAAGCGAATCCAGATGAAGCTATTCCACCTGAGACTTTAGGAGTCACAACAGAAATTTCCACGGAGGCTTTAGAAAAAACAAAAGATTCTTAAGCGACTTTAGATGAAGCCATTCCACCAGTCTTCAGGAGTCACAAAAAAAATTTAGAAGGGAAAAAATCCGAAATGATTATTATCTGTATCGCTTTCTACTTGAAAAAAACGGGACCACAAAGCGGCAACAACATAAGCTGAAAATCCGAGCAAATGTTGACCGTGGAAGGAGCTACTCTTGGAGGTCTTATGGAATCGAGAAACAAAACCATTCCTGGCGGTCTGAAGACATTCCAGAAGAGGATGGAAGAGGATCGAAAAGCCTTCTTGAATGAACTGCGTTGGGGATCCTCAGAAGACCCTGGAGGTATGATTTCTTCTGAAGACCAGGGAAGAATGCATCCTTCTGGGGATGAAATTGAAATCGTCTTTATCTGCTTTGAAAGATAATAGAGATCGAGAGGTCTTCAAAAGATGGAAGACCTAGAGGTCTTCATATGATTCGTTTGAAGACATTCCAGAAGAGGATGGAAGAGGATCGAAAAGCCTTCTTGAATGAACTGCGTTGGGCATCCTTTAAAGACCCTGGAGGTATGATTTCTTCTGAAGACCAGGGAAGAATGCATCCTTCTGGGGATGAAGTTGAAATCGTCTTTATCTGCTTTGAAAGACAATAGAGATCGAGAGGTCTTCAAAAGATGAAAGACCTAGAGGACTTCATATGATTCGTTTGAAGACATTCCAGAAGAGGATGGAAGAGGATCGAAAAGCCTTCTTGAATGAACTGCGTTGGGCATCCTTTAAAGACCCTGGAGGTATGATTTCTTCTGAAGACCAGGGAAGAATGCATCCTTCTGGGGATGAAATTGAAATCGTCTTTATCTGCTTTGAAAGACAATAGAGATCGAGAGGTCTTCAAAAGATGGAAGACCTAGAGGACTTCTTATGATTCGTTTGTTTTTAGAAATAATGGTGATTCAGCCGCGAGTTCAGTTAGTATATAATGGCTATGCGTAGTGTAAGTTTTAATTTGTGTATGGAAATATCGCGTTATTTAAAGAAAAAAATATCTGAGACAAAGTTGTTTAGCTCATCTGACGATGGAAGCCCAGCAAGAGGCGAACGATTATTAAAAATGAAAATGGCCAAACGCCGCAAACCTTCGGAAGGAATTTCGCAGAAACGGCGGGGAGATCTCTCATCGATAGAAAGTTTGGAGAGAATATATCTAAAAGAAATCCTGCGACTGAGTAGAAAGGATAAAGAGAATCGACACGAAATGGAGAAAATGAGAAATTATATCCAAGAATTGGTTAAAAAGAAACAGAAGAAGAATAAGATGAATACTAAGAATATCAGAGAACTGAATAAAGAAAACTTCATGAAAAATTTGGTCCAACTTCTGGTTATAGAAAACCAGGAGCTTAAGTTCCAGGAACTGGTTAAAGAGAACATCAAACAGGAGAAGAAGATCCAAAAACTGGTTAAAGAGAACTTAAAACAGGAGAAGAAGATCCAAAAACTGGTTATAAAGAACCAGAAGAAGATTCAAAACCTGGTTAAAAAGAAGAAGAAGAAGAAGAAGAAGATCATCGAACTGGTTGAAGAAAACCAGTTGATGATGGAGGCATTGACAAATGAGGATGACAAAGAAAACCAGGAGTGTATGATCCAGAAACTGGTTAAAGATAACCTGGAACAAGAGAAGAAGATCCAAAAACTGGTTAAAAAGGGCTACGAAAAGAATAACAAGCTCGGAAAAATGAGGAAAAAGAATCAGAAGAAGATTCAAAAACTGGTTAAAAAGAACCAGAAAAAGAAGAAGAAGATCAACGAACTGGTTGAAGAGAACCAGTTGATGATGGAGGCATTGACAAATGAGGATGACAAAGAAAAGAATAATCGATCTGAGATTCGTGATTTGTCAAAAGAAATGGATTATAATCGTCGACAGCATGAGCCGAGAGGAGAGCTCCTTCAGCCAGACATGAAACCAATAATAATATATCTTGAAAGGAAGATTCGGAAGCTGGAGGATCGACTGGAAGGAAAATTAAGATCGACGAGTCAGGAACGTAGTAAGATGAAGAAGAGAAGGCTACTAAAGACGATAATCGTCATAAGGACAAAAAAAGATCATATAGATAAAAAGGAAGATCCTTTTAAAACAAAAAAAGATCGTCTCACTCAGAAGAAAGAAGATCCTATCAGGACCAAAATTAAAGATCGTTTTACTGAGAAGAAAGAAGATCCTATCAGGACCAAAATCAAAGATCGTTTTACTGAGAAGAAAGAAGATCCTATCAGGACCAAAAACAAAAATCGTTTCACTCAGAAGAAAGAAGATCCTATCAGGACCAAAAACCAAGATCGTCTCACTCAGAAGAAAGAAGATCCTATCAGGACCAAAATCAAAGATCGTTTTACTGAGAAGAAAGAAGATCCTATCAGGACCAAAATCAAAGATCGTTTTACTGAGAAGAAAGAAGATCCTATCAGGACCAAAAACAAAAATCGTCTCACTCAGAAGAAAGAAGATCCTATCAGGACCAAAAACCAAGATCGTCTCACTCAGAAGAAAGAAGATCCTATCAGGACCAAAAACGAAGATCGTCTTACTGAGAAGAAAGAAGATCCTATCAGGACCAAAAACGAAGATCGTTTTACTGAGAAGAAAGAAGATCCTATCAGGACCAAAAACGAAGATCGTCTCACTCGGAAGAAAGAAGATCCTTTCAGGACCAAAAGAGAAGATAGTCTTCCTGAGGTCAAAGAAGAAGAGAATATCAGCATAAAAAAAAGAAGATAGTCTTCATGAGGTCAAAGACGACGATAAATCTACATTGAAGAAAGAAGATAGTCCTTATGGGGACGAAGAAGAAAATAACGTCCAGGAACTACAACTGTGGAATCCGGAGTGCGTAAAAGGCCCAGGAGAGCTGGCAAACGCAAAAGAAAGGAAAAAAGCGATAATGGCAGGATTGGCGTTGCTCTTGGCCTTCGTCATGAACATAGCCGGGAATGCGGCACTTCAAGGAAGGGTTCCCGATATCCCGCCTTTACCGGACTTAACCCATGACAATTTTGACCAATTTCTATGGGGATTCGAGATCGCAGAATGGATCATCAGTGTATTTGCAATTTTTGACTTTGCACTAGTTGCATTTCACAAATACACCTGGATAATAGCCCGGCGGTTCTTCACCGGTGCGAGCCTACTCTATTTTGCGCGGGCTATAACTCTCGGTCTGACCATAGTTCATTGTGCCAATCGGTGCTTCCCGAGTGCAGCCAAATATAGATTGAATGGACTGATATTGGTACAAAGAATCTTTACCTTTATCATGTCTTACCGGAACAACCCGGACGACCAACTGCAGCTCTGTTGTGATTATATCTTCTCTGGTCACACAGCAATGCTTTTGTCGTTATGGCATATCGTCCGTACGTACACACCGAAGTCATGGTGGCCTGTGCGTTTAATAGCATACATTATGACAATAGTTGGGATATTTCTAATTATCGTGGCAAGAGCCCATTATAAAGTTGGTTGTATTTTAGCGGTTATCTTGGGTTGTTTATTATGGAGCTATTGCGAAAAATTGCACTTTATGCGTACCCTTGCAAACTTTATGGGATACGAAAATGCATTCGAAAACTTGCTGGTTAATAAATTCCGGTATTGTTATGAACGTGGATATTTACCAGATAAACTTGTTAACTATATATTTGATAAGCATGGAATTCTCCCTAACATATTCGTATGGCCCTTACCTTGGCCAAAAAGGTGGGTTGCTGACGAAGAGGACGGAGTCTGTGAACCAAAAGAAATAGACGAAACCAAAGGGAAATGGTGGTGGAAATGGTCTCCAGGGAAATGGTTTGCTG
>NC_090752.1:46752554-46760054 GCF_036898095.1 Palaemon carinicauda
TTTGCCGGCAAACCATTTCCCTGGTGACCATTTCCACCATTTCCCTTTGGTCTCATCTATTTCTGTTTTTGGTTCACTGGCTCCTTCGTCCTTTTTGCCAGCAAACCATTTCCCTGGCGACCATTTCCACCATTTCCCTTTGGTCTCATCTATTTCTGTTTTTGGTTCACTGGCTCCTTCGTCCTTTTTGCCGGCAAACCATTTCCCTGCTGACCATTTCCACCATTTCCCTTTGGTCTCATCTATTTCTTATGGTTCACTGGCTCCTTCGTCCTTTTTGCCGGCAAACCATTTCCCTGGTGACCATTTCCACCATTTCCCTTTGGTCGCATCTATTTCTTCTTTTGGTTCACTGGCTCCTTCGTCCTTTCTGCCAACAAACCATTTCCCTGGTGACCATTTCCACCATTTCCCTTTGGTCTCATCTATTTCTTTTGGTTCACTGGCTCCTTCGTCCTTTTTGCCGGCAAACCATTTCCCTGGTGACCATTTCCACCATTTCCCTTTGGTCTCATCTATTTCTTTTGGTTCACTGGCTCCTTCGTCCTTTTTGCCGGCAAACCATTTCCCTGGTGACCATTTCCACCATTTCCCTTTGGTCTCATCTATTTCTTATGGTTCACTGGCTCCTTCGTCCTTTTTGCCGGCAAACCATTTCCCTGGTGACCATTTCCACCATTTCCCTTTGGTCGCATCTATTTCTTCTTTTGGTTCACTGGCTCCTTCGTCCTTTTTGCCAACAAACCATTTCCCTGGTGACCATTTCCACCATTTCCCTTTGGTCTCATCTATTTCTTTTGGTTCACTGGCTCCTTCGTCCTTTTTGCCGGCAAACCATTTCCCTGGTGACCATTTCCACCATTTCCCTTTGGTCTCATCTATTTCTTTTGGTTCACTGGCTCCTTCGTCCTTTTTGCCGGCAAACCATTTCCCTGGTGACCATTTCCACCATTTCCCTTTGGTCTCATCTATTTCTTTTGGTTCACTGGCTCCTTCGTCCTTTTTGCCGGCAAACCATTTCCCTGGTGACCATTTCCACCATTTCCCTTTGGTCTCATCTATTTCTTTTGGTTCACTGGCTCCTTCGTCCTTTTTGCCGGCAAACCATTTCCCTGGTGACCATTTCCACCATTTCCCTTTGGTCTCATCTATTTCTTTTGGTTCACTGGCTCCTTCGTCCTTTTTGCCAACAAACCATTTCCCTGGCGACCATTTCCACCATTTTCCTTTGGTCTCATCTATTTCTGTTTTTGGTTCACTGGCTCCTTCGTCCTTTTTGCCAGCAAACCATTTCCCTGGCGACCATTTCCACCATTTCCCTTTGGTCTCATCTATTTCTGTTTTTGGTTCACTGGCTCCTTCGTCCTTTTTGCCGGCAAACCATTTCCCTGCTGACCATTTCCACCATTTCCCTTTGGTCTCATCTATTTCTTATGGTTCACTGGCTCCTTCGTCCTTTTTGCCGGCAAACCATTTCCCTGGTGACCATTTCCACCATTTCCCTTTGGTCGCATCTATTTCTTCTTTTGGTTCACTGGCTCCTTCGTCCTTTCTGCCAACAAACCATTTCCCTGGTGACCATTTCCACCATTTCCCTTTGGTCTCATCTATTTCTTTTGGTTCACTGGCTCCTTCGTCCTTTTTGCCGGCAAACCATTTCCCTGGTGACCATTTCCACCATTTCCCTTTGGTCTCATCTATTTCTTTTGGTTCACTGGCTCCTTCGTCCTTTTTGCCAACAAACCATTTCCCTGGCGACCATTTCCACCATTTCCCTTTGGTCACATCTATTTCTTCTTTTGGTTCACTGGCTCCTTCGTCCTTTTTGCCAACAAACCATTTCCCTGGTGACCATTTCCACCATTTCCCTTTGGTCTCATCTATTTCTTTTGGTTCACTGGCTCCTTCGTCCTTTTTGCCGGCAAACCATTTCCCTGGTGACCATTTCCACCATTTCCCTTTGGTCTCATCTATTTCTTTTGGTTCACTGGCTCCTTCGTCCTTTTTGCCGGCAAACCATTTCCCTGGTGACCATTTCCACCATTTCCCTTTGGTCTCATCTATTTCTTTTGGT
This sequence comes from Palaemon carinicauda, assembly GCF_036898095.1. Lineage (NCBI taxonomy): Eukaryota > Metazoa > Arthropoda > Malacostraca > Decapoda > Palaemonidae > Palaemon > Palaemon carinicauda. The sequence continues at coordinate 46,754,629 of NC_090752.1, forward strand.
TCACTGGCTCCTTCGTCCTTTTTGCCGGCAAACCATTTCCCTGGTGACCATTTCCACCATTTCCCTTTGGTCGCATCTATTTCTTCTTTTGGTTCACTGGCTCCTTCGTCCTTTTTGCCAACAAACCATTTCCCTGGTGACCATTTCCACCATTTCCCTTTGGTCTCATCTATTTCTTTTGGTTCACTGGCTCCTTCGTCCTTTTTGCCGGCAAACCATTTCCCTGGTGACCATTTCCACCATTTCCCTTTGGTCTCATCTATTTCTTTTGGTTCACTGGCTCCTTCGTCCTTTTTGCCGGCAAACCATTTCCCTGGTGACCATTTCCACCATTTCCCTTTGGTCTCATCTATTTCTTTTGGTTCACTGGCTCCTTCGTCCTTTTTGCCGGCAAACCATTTCCCTGGTGACCATTTCCACCATTTCCCTTTGGTCTCATCTATTTCTTTTGGTTCACTGGCTCCTTCGTCCTTTTTGCCAACAAACCATTTCCCTGGCGACCATTTCCACCATTTTCCTTTGGTCTCATCTATTTCTGTTTTTGGTTCACTGGCTCCTTCGTCCTTTTTGCCAGCAAACCATTTCCCTGGCGACCATTTCCACCATTTCCCTTTGGTCTCATCTATTTCTTTTGGTTCACTGGCTCCTTCGTCCTTTTTGCCAGCAAACCATTTCCCTGGTGACCATTTCCACCATTTCCCTTTGGTCTCATCTATTTCTTATGGTTCACTGGCTCCTTCGTCCTTTTTGCCGGCAAACCATTTCCCTGGTGACCATTTCCACCATTTCCCTTTGGTCTCATCTATTTCTGTTTTTGGTTCACTGGCTCCTTCGTCCTTTTTGCCAGCAAACCATTTCCCTGGCGACCATTTCCACCATTTCCCTTTGGTCTCATCTATTTCTTTTGGTTCACTGGCTCCTTCGTCCTTTTTGCCAGCAAACCATTTCCCTGGTGACCATTTCCACCATTTCCCTTTGGTCTCATCTATTTCTTTTGGTTCACTGGCTCCTTCGTCCTTTTTGCCAACAAACCATTTCCCTGGTGACCATTTCCACCATTTCCCTTTGGTCTCATCTATTTCTTTTGGTTCACTGGCTCCTTCGTCCTTTTTGCCAGCAAACCATTTCCCTGGCGACCATTTCCACCATTTTCCTTTGGTCTCATCTATTTCTTATGGTTCACTGGCTCCTTCGTCCTTTTTGCCGGCAAACCATTTCCCTGGTGACCATTTCCACCATTTCCCTTTGGTCTCATCTATTTCTGTTTTTGGTTCACTGGCTCCTTCGTCCTTTTTGCCAGCAAACCATTTCCCTGGCGACCATTTCCACCATTTCCCTTTGGTCTCATCTATTTCTTTTGGTTCACTGGCTCCTTCGTCCTTTTTGCCAGCAAACCATTTCCCTGGTGACCATTTCCACCATTTCCCTTTGGTCGCATCTATTTCTTCTTTTGGTTCACTGGCTCCTTCGTCCTTTCTGCCAACAAACCATTTCCCTGGTGACCATTTCCACCATTTCCCTTTGGTCTCATCTATTTCTTCTTTTGGTTCACTGGCTCCTTCGTCCTTTTTGCCAGCAAACCATTTCCCTGGTGACCATTTCCACCATTTCCCTTTGGTCTCTATTTCTGTTGTTGGTTCACTGGCTCCTTCGTCCTTTTTGCTGGCAAACCATTTCCCTGGTGACCATTTCCACCATTTCCCTTTGGTCTCATCTATTTCTTCTTTTGGTTCACTGGCTCCTTCGTCCTTTTTGCCAGCAAACCATTTCCCTGGTGACCATTTCCACCATTTCCCTTTGGTCTCATCTATTTCTGTTTTTGGTTCACAGGCTCCTTCGTCCTTTTTGCCGGCAAACCATTTCCCTGGTGACCATTTCCACCATTTCCCTTTGGTCTCATCTATTTCTGTTTTTGGTTCACAGGCTCCTTCGTCCTTTTTGCCGGCAAACCATTTCCCTGGTGACCATTTCCACCATTTCCCTTTGGTCTCATCTATTTCTGTTTTTGGTTCACAGGCTCCTTCGTCCTTTTTGCCGGCAAACCATTTCCCTGGTGACCATTTCCACCATTTCCCTTTGGTCTCATCTATTTCTGATTTTGGTTCACAGGCTCCTTCGTCCTTTTTGCCGGCAAACCATTTCCCTGGTGACCATTTCCACCATTTCCCTTTGGTCTCATCTATTTCTTCTTTTGGTTCACTGGCTCCTTCGTCCTTTTTGCCGGCAAACCATCATCAACTGGTTCTCTTCAACCAGTTCGTTGATCATCTTCTTCTTCTGGTTCTTTTTAACCAGTTTTTGAATCTTCTTTTGGTTCTTTTTAATCATTTTTTTCGATCTTCTTATCCTTTTCGTAGTTCTTTTTAACCACTTTTTGGATCTTCTTCTCCTGTTCGAGGTTCTCTTTAACCAGTTCCTGGATCTTACGCTCCTGGTTTTCTATAACCCGAAGTTGGACCAAATTTCTCATGAAATTTTGTTTATTCAGTTCTCGGATATTCTTAGTATTCATCTTATTCTTCTTTTGTTTCTTTTTAACCAATTCTTGGAGATAATTTCTCATTTTCTCCATTTCGTGTCGATTCTCTTTATCCTTTCTACTCAGTCGCAGGATTTCTTTTAGATACATTTTCTCCAAACTTTCTATCGAGGAGAGATCTCCCCGCCGTTTCTCCGAAATTCCTTCCGAAGGTTTGCGGCGTTTGGCCATTTTCATTTTTAATAATGGTTCGCCTCTTGCTGGGCTTCCATCGTCAGATGAGCTAAACAACTCTGTCTCAGATATTTTTTTCTTTTAATAACCCGATATTTCCATACACAAATTGTAACTTGCACTACGCATAGCCATTATATACTAACTGAACTCGCGGCTGAATCACCATTATTTCTAAAAACAAACGAATCATATGAAGACCTCTAGGTCTTCCATCTTTTGAAGACCTCTCGATCTCTATTGTCTTTCAAAGCAGATAAAGACGATTTCAATTTCATCCCCAGAAGGATGCATTCTTCCCTGGTCTTCAGAAGAAATCATACCTCCAGGGTCTTCAGAGGATGCCCAACGCAGTTCATTCAAGAAGGCTTTTCGATCCTCTTCCATCCTCTTCTGGAATGTCTTCAGACCGTCAGGAATAGTTTTGTTTCTCGATTCCATAAGACCTCCAAGAGTAGCTCCTTCCACGGTCAACATTTGCTCGGATTTTCAGCTGATGTTGTTGCCGTTTTGTGGTCCCATTTTTTTTTTCAAGTAGAAAGCGATACAGATAATAATCATTTCGGATTTTTTCACTTCTAAATTTTTGTTGTGACTCCTGAAGACTGATGGAATGGCTTCGTCTAGAGTCGATTAAGAATCTTTTGTTTTTTCTGAAGCCTCCGTGGAAATTTCTGTTGTGACTCCTGAAGTCTCAGGTGGAATAGCTTCGTCTGGATTCGCTTTATGATCTTGTTTTTTTTTTTCTGAAGTCTCCGTGGAAATTTCTGTTGTGACTCATGAAGACTAGTGGAATGGCTTCGTCTGGAGTCGCTTTAGGGCCTTCTTTTGTTTTTTCTGAAGCCTCCGTGGAAGATTTCCTTTCGTCTTCCGTAACTCAAAGACCTCAGACATGTCCTTCCACTTGCGTCTGTGTAAGGTTTTACTATTATTATTCTTTTTTTCATAGTTTATATATGAAAGAATTAATCAAATGGTGTTGCTGTTATTAAAATATATTTTAATTGTTTATTACTTTTCTTGTAGTTTATTTGCTTCCTTTCCTAACTGGGGTATTTTTCCCTCAAGTAAGAGAGCTCCTCGTAGGAGGAGAATATGAGGAAACTGCCTAAGCATCATAAAAGTTGGAAAAGATGCAAAGAAGAAGAAAGAAGAAGAAACTGTATATGATACAAATCTTAACTGATATTACCCTCAATAATGCTTAGGCAGTTTCCTCATATCCTCCTCCTACGAGGAGCTCTCTTACTTGAGGGTACACTCGGACACACTTCTTCTTCTTCTTCTTCTTTGTCTACATCTTTTCCCACTTCTATGTGGGGTCGATGTCTCTGGTCAGCTTTCTCCATCTACCTCTATCCCACACTTCATCACAGGTTAATCCCTTTCATCGAAGGTCTTCCTTGATACAGTCCACCCACCTTCGCTTTGGCCTCCCTCTCCTTCTCGCTCCCTGTACCTCCATTTCCATCACTCTCCTCCCAATATACTGTTCATCTCTTCTCATGACATGACCATACCACCTCAGTCTACTTTCTTGGATTTTATCCGAGTGAAAAAAAGAGAGAGAAAAAAGAGGACACTCTGTTCTATCTTATTTCTCGTCCTCTTTTTATTTTAGTTTTTATAGATTATATATGAAAGATCTATTTTAATGATGTTACTGATCTTAGAATATTTTAATTGTTCATTACTTCTATTGAAGTTTATTTATTTCCTTATTTCCTCTCCTCCCTGCGTTATTTTTCTCTGTGGGAGCCCTTGGGCTTATAGTATCCTGCTTTTCTAACTAGGGTTATAGCTTAGGTAATAATAATAATAATAATAATAATAATAATAATAATAATAATAATAGTAATAATAATACTAATGTATTGCAATTGAATATCACACTGTATTCAGTGTATAGCTGTAAAATGAATGATTTAATTATACATTCATTTGACGGGCCTGTGATGATGTTTACTCTAATCAGTGTAAACGAATGAAAAATGCACAACTCGCGTAAATTACATTAGTACTAATAATAATTGGGTAATAGGCAATACTCCTGCGACGGAATATGCAATTATTGAATTTTCAGTGTTATCGAACGTAAATTGACTTAATTTGGCCTTTAAATTTTTTTTTTGAAAATTTTTTCGAAAATTTCGGCCGATTTTCGGGCCGAAATTTTTTCCGAAACTTTTTTCGAAAATTTCGGCTGATTTTCGGCCCGAAATTTAACGAATTAAGACGCATATCTGGCGCCCGGGGAGATTCGACCCCTTTTCGGAAACTAGGTCCAGAAGATAGATTAAAAGAGACTTTTATAGTTTTATTATTATTATTATTATTATTATTATTATTATTATTATTATTATTATTATTATTTAAAGTTTTTATAGTTTATATAAGATATTTATTTTAATGTTGTTACTGTTCTGAAAATACTTTATTTTTCCTTGTTTCCTTTCCTCACTGGCTATTTTCCCTGTTGGAGCCCCTGGCCTTATAGAATCCTACTTTTCCAACTAGGGTTGTAGCTTAGCAAATAATAATAATAATAATAACAACAACAACAACAACAACAACAACAACAACAACAACAACAACAATAATAATAATAATAATAATAATAATAATAATAATGAGAATTTGAGACCAGGCTATCGCTAAAGGAGTGTGGGAATGAGTCAAAAAGAAGATCAAAATGACGAAAAAAGTAATATTT
>NC_090752.1:46765054-46770054 GCF_036898095.1 Palaemon carinicauda
CCAATTTTCCCGCAGGTAACATTCCATTTGTTCAGTTCGTAATTCATTCAAATAACTGAATTTACTGACACTCCAACATTCTACCTGAATTATTTCAAAATAACCTCTCTGAGTTTTCAAGAAAAAACGTAAATAGGAATTGTAGTGGCCTATTGAAAGCGTCCCTGCCTGAAGATCATCGGACTCGGGTTCGAATTCAAACTCGATAGTTTCTTGTAATGTCTTTGGTCGCTGCAACCTTACCAGCTTTGTGAGCTAAGGATGAGGGACTTGGGAGAGCATATAGCTCTACCTGCTGAGTCATCGACAGCCATTGCCTGAACCTTCCTGGTCCTAGCTTGGGTAGAGAGGGTGCTTAGGCGCTGAGCATATGGATCTATGGCTAGTCTCAAGGCCGTTGTCCTACTATCTAGGACACTGTCACTGTCCCTTGCCTCCGCCATTCATGAGCGGCCTTTAAACACTGAGTCATGTTTCATACTGAAAGAAATCTGAAGATAGAAGATTATTGAGCGCCTAGAAAACAGAAGAGGGGAGAGATTTCCTAAGGTTGGTGTTATGGTGAAATACAGTCACAGAATATATAAATATATACTGTATATATATATATATATATATATATATATATATAAAGAAAAAAAATCGCAGAAAAAACTTTGAAAAGTAATTCGATTGATATTCATGACTAACTTCTTGAAGTATGTTTTGGAAAAACACTGATACAAACAAGAACTTTCCACAACAGCAAACCTCCGCCAAGGCTAAACAATATACCAATGGAACCTTCTCCCAAATTCATACCCAGAATTCAAATTGCTTTTACCATTAAATGAAAGCTACAGCAAAAAAGACACGAAGAATCATTACAAACAGGGAAAAGAGCCAAGTGAGGAAAGGAAAATAAAATATTTTAAGAAGAGTAACAACGTTAAAATAAGTATCTCATATATCAACTATGAAAACTTCAACAAAACCAAAGGAAGAGAAATAAGATAGAAGAGTGTGCTCGAGTGTACCCTCAAGCAAGAGAAACCTACCCAAAGATAGTGAAAGACCGTGGTAAAGAGAAGACTAGAGAACAATGGTTTGATTTTGGAGTGTCCTCTCAGAAGAGCTGCCTCCCATACCTAAAGAGTCTCTTCTACCCTTACCAAGAGCAAAGGGGTCATTGAACAATTATAGTGCAGTAGTCCCTTGAGTAAAGAAGAATTGCTGTCAGGTGTAAGAGGAGAGAGGAAAATATGTAGAGAATAGGCCAGAATATTAAGTGTGTGTATGTAGGCAAAGGGAAAAGGAACCGTATATTTGAGAGAGAGAGAGAGAGAGAGAGAGAGAGAGAGAGAGAATTTCCCACGACACTAATATAAAATATCAAAACTTAGTAAACGTGATGCAAAATTATTTTTAAAGTAATTCATTCTTCTATTATATATGTTTTCACTATCCATTTACATTTTTCTGTAAAACTTGACTTAAAAAAAGGAAATTTTAGTTTCATATGAACACCAAAAGATGCATTATTCGTTTTACTCGAGCTCATCTTACCTATAAAAGTTTTATATAAAATTTTAATATCTTTTAAAATTTTACATATCCCGATTGGAGAGAGAGAGAGAGAGAGGAGAGAGAGGAGAGGAGAGAGAGGAGAGAGAGTGTGATTAGCAACATTCCGATTTCCACATATCAAATAAGGTTCTCTTACAATAAAGGCAACGTTTCCTATCATTTTTTTCTCTCCTTATTCAATTATACTGAAAAAATCTACCGTATTTATCTTAACATGTTTGTCTATATTGAAGTGAATCGTCCTATAGTTGCAATGTTAGTTGTTAATACCAAGGAAAAACTATGACTTTCAATTGATTCAAACTATCTGCAATTGCTTCGACGTATAAATAAAAATATATATATTTTTTTTTTTTGTTCTTTACATTCTGATTTGGTAACTTAATGGCAATTCGGATAGGAGGATGAAAGAATTAATTCAAAAGGCAATAACTTGATTATTGGATGGATACGCTGACACCACAGTTAACTACAGAGAGAGAGAGAGAGAGAGAGAGAGAGAGAGAGAATACGTTTAGTAAACCATATCCTGGAGAGAGAGAGAGAGAGAGAGAGAGAGAGAGAGAGAGAGAATACGTTTAGTAAACCATATCCTGGAGAGAGAGAGAGAGAGAGAGAGAATACGTTTAGTAAACCATATCCTGGAGAGAGAGAGAGAGAGAGAGAGAGAGAGAGAATACGTTTAGTAAACCATATCCTGGAGAGAGAGAGAGAGAGAGAGAGAGAGAATACGTTTAGTAAACCATATCCTGGAGAGAGAGAGAGAGAGAGAGAGAGAGAGAGAATACGTTTAGTAAACCATATCCTGGAGAGAGAGAGAGAGAGAGAGAGAGAGAGAGAGAGATTTGAACTTGACCGCACGACCTTCCTTACTTGACATATCCTGCGATTCACCTCTTCAATCATCCTTACCAGAATCCATTAATTCTTATTCCCATATATGCTGACTAATCATCCGTTCACTTTGTTTCATAAACCTTTTTTTTTCCTCCATATTCATAGCTTCCATTTATACTCTACCTCAATTTGCATAACAATTACTCGTATTCAAAATATTTTTGAAATTCGGCAATTTCTTTGCCTTATTGCCAATTAACACGATATCATCAGGAACTCCACACTTTAGTTAAAAGTCTTGTCACCCAGTAACCTCTAATGTCTTTTTATATCGTCTTTCATTGTTCAATACATACAGTATATACGTATATGTATGTATGTGTATATATATATATATATATATATACATATATATATACATATAATATATATATAAATATATATATATATAAATAAATAAATAAATATATATATATATATATATATGTCTACACACACACACACACATATATATATATATATATATATGTATGTCTATATATATGTATATATAATAACAATAATAATAATAATAATAATAATAAGTTACTTATTTCTCATTACGTCTACAGGGTAACAATGGGAACCCCACTCCGTTTATTCTCGACCTCCATATGCTGGTTTAAAGGTTGATCAAAACCCCAATTACAAGCTCAGTAGATCTGTGAGCGATAGTCTGGGATCGAACTCAGCCCCAGGCGAATATTGCGCAATGTGGAGCGTTATATTCTGAGTAACAATAATAATCTCATAGTAATAAAATCCAAATTTAGATTTTTAAACGTCCGGTCATCGTAGAGATACACTATATATATATATATATATATATGTATATATATAAATATATATATATATATATATAAATATATATATATATATATATATATATAAATTCCTACACCATCGATCAGAGTATGATGTAGAAATTTATCTCTATTTGAGCGCAATATTGTGTTGACTTTCATCCAATATATACTGTATATATAAATAAATAAATATATATATATATATATAAATATATATATAATATATATATACATATAATATATATATATATATATATATATATATATATAAATATATAAAACATGCCAATTGAAAAATCAAAATACGAGACAATTTCCTCCCGTAATTCTTCAAAACCCCTCTGGAAAAAAAAAAAAAACATTTTTGACACATTAAAAAAAAAGCATTAAAAAAAACTAGAGCATCGGACGGTAAACAATCCTTTTCCTTTTGCGCTCGTTTACAAATTCTGACCTCTAGAGAAATAATGTTTTGTCTGCTAGGATGCCATGAAAATTAAATGGACGGTCGGGGCCAAACGAAAAATAAATGATGAAAACAGGACGCAGTTGGTTGAATTATTCTTATGAGGAATAAAAAACAAAATAAAAATGAGAAGATTTTATTATTTCTGCTCTGTCACGAGAGAGAGAGAGAGAGAGAGAGAGAGAGAGAGAGAAACTTGATTAATAATGTTGTTTAGATTAACCTGGTATCTGTCAACGCTGGCTCTGACGTATTTTAAAAAGTCCATGTGAGATATTGAGAGAGAGATGAAAGGAGTCCATGGGAGAGAGAGAGAGAGAGAGAGAGAGAGAGAGAGAGATAAAAGGAGTCCATGAGAGAGAGAGAGAGAGAGAGAGAGAGAGAGAGAGACTCAAGATAAAAGGATGAAATAAAAACTAAGTAACAATACGAAGGGACTGCCTTTGAAAAAAAAGAAAATAAGAAAAGTACCCATAATTACTCTTACTTTTGGCAATGTCCCAAAAATGCAAAATAAGCAAAACCAAAATGTCATAAAAAGCCATCAACTTGCAAGATAATTTTTCAAAGAGTAATTTGGTGATGTGACGAAGGATATAAAATATCAACAAACTAATTGAATTTACACTCGGGAGTTTTACTAAATGATGCACTATTTCTGGTGACATGTTTCATGAAATGAACCATTTCAGTCCCTTGCATTTCCGTATTGCAAGATTAATAGAATTGAACCTGTTACCTTGCTAATTCAGATGGGAGACACATCGCTGGGTTGAAGGTCGCGCACGAATGGCAGAGGCAAGGGACAGTGACAAAGCTCTCGCAGGACAATGTCCAAGCCCCCTCTTCATCCTTAGCTCACAACGATAATGAGGTTACAGGCACTACAAGGAACTATTGAAACTGAGCGGGACTCGAACCCCAGTCCAGCGATCGCCAGGTAGGGATGATTCCAAAAGGCCATCTGACAAGCTATGAAAATTAGCAGGTATAGGCAGGCATAAAGAATATATATATATATATATATATATATATAGGCTTCTCCAAAGCCCCCTTCCTTAGTTCGCAAGGAAGGTGAGGTTGCAGACACTACAAGAAACTATCGAGCTTGAGAGGGTCTCGAATGAGCGCGTTCAGTGATTGGACGGGTGATCTACCTTTAATAAAAGTAGTTACACAAAGTACTATAAGCATTTAAGAGGGTAGAGGGATATAGATTGCAATACCATCCCAATAAATTATACTTTCGAACTTGCAATAAACCTTGAGAAATCTGCTGTGAACAG
>NC_090752.1:46775054-46776194 GCF_036898095.1 Palaemon carinicauda
TCTCTCTCTCTCTCTCTCTCTCTCTCCTCTCTCTCTAAACTTTTAAACCAATTCGCTCTACCCAAGAGTAAATGGGGTCTCCACGGATGGACTAAAAAGTCTTTGAAACATCCAAAACTCTCTCCTCTCTCTCTCTCTCTCTCTCTCTCCTCTCTCTAAACGTTTAAACTAATTCGCTCTACCCAAGAGTAAATGGAGTCTCCACAGATGGACCTAAAAAATCTTTGAAACATCCAAAATCTCTCTCTCTCTCTCTCTCTCTCTCTCTCTCTAAACGTTTAAAACTAATTCGCTCTACCCAAGGGCCGGTGGAGTCTCTGCAGATGGACTGAAAAGTCTTTGAAACATCCAAAATCTCTCTCTCTCTCTCTCTCTCTCTCTCTCTCTCTCAACGTTTAAACTAATTCGCTCTACCCAAGAGTAAATGGAGGTCTCCACGGATGGACTAAAAAGTCTTTGAAACATCCAAAATCTCTCTCTCTCTCTCTCTCTCTCTCTCTCTCTCTCTCTAAAACGTTTAAACTAATTCGCTCTACCCAAGAGTAAATGGAGTCTCCACGGATGGACTAAAAAGTCTTTGAAACATCCCAAATCTCTCTCTCTCTCTCTCTCTCTCTCTCTCTCTCTAAACGTTTAAACTAATTCGCTCTACCCAAGAGTAAATGGAGTCTCCACGGATGGACTGAAAAGTCTTTGAGACATCGAAAATCCTTGTAACTTATAGGGGAAAAAAAAGTAAAAAAAAATCAAAGTAGTGTTTGAAATTCTCCGTTCACCTGAGGTACATGAACGCACATTTACATATTTGTTTGAAGTGAATCTCATGTTAAATGTTGGAAAGGCGAGAGTGACTTATTTGATATCACAATAAGGCTAAGCCAAAGTGAACAGAAATGTGGTTGGGGAAAGGAAGTTGGACTTTAGATGGAGTATCGAAAGAGTAATGTTTGCAAAAGATAAGCACCTCATTAAGGAGAGTGAAGAGAACCTACAAAAAGATTAATGGATGAATTGAAAGGCCTTAGCCAAAGTAGAATTTTGATTTCAAGGAATTTATGAAAGAAGGAAGTGGCAGTGTTAAAAATTGTGTAGGTGTATGAATCGGCTGATGTTGAAGCTTCCTTCACTGGGTGATTCAGA
>NC_090752.1:46776694-46781694 GCF_036898095.1 Palaemon carinicauda
AAATCTTCTACAATTCAATTTTAAATGTTGCAAAGGTCAATTGCGAAAAAACATTCAGGTTTCGCCGAGTGGATTGCTTAATATCGGCAGATATAGTTGTAATTATTTTGTTTACAAATATTCGCTTAATTCAATTAAGCCTACTTGCTGTCCCGATGGACATGAATTAAAACACGAACAATATTTATGAATGCATTCATTTCCGAAATGAAAATAAAAAAAATTTTTTTTTAGTATAAATTAAAGATATATCACTCTCGAGGGATCTTTAAATAATGTCTGCTATACCAAAAGTATAATAATTATAAAATACGATGAAATAATTTTTTGTTTCAAAATTATCAAATAATATGTTCAATCGGTACATTTATTCTCTCCGGTTAAGTAAACCAATCATGGAGCCAATTTTCCCGCAGCAACGCTCGATTTGTTCAATTCGTAATTCATTTAAATAACCGAATCTACTGACACTCCAACTTTCTACCTGAATAATTTCAAAATGATAAACTCTCTGAGTTTTCAAGAAAAACGTAAATAGGAATTGTCGTGGCCTATTGAAAGCGTCCCTGCCTGAAGATCATCGGACTAGGGTTCGAATTCAAACTCGATAGTTTCTTGTAATGTCTTTGGTCGCTGCAACCTCACCAGCCTTGTGAGCTAAGGATGAGAGGCTTGAGGAAGCCTATAGGTCTACCTGCTGAATCATCAGCAGCCATTGCCTGGACCTCCCTGGTTCTAGCTTGGATAGAGAGGGTGCTTAGGCGCTGAGCATATGTATATATGGTTAGTCTCAAGGACGTTGTCCTACTATCTAGGACACTGTCACTGTCCCTTGCCTCTGCCATTCATGAGTGGCCTTTAAACTATCAGTCTCTGAAGGAATAGACCATGACATCCGGAGTCTACGTCTTGGAAAATAAAAGATTATTGAGCGCCTAGACAACAGAAGAGGGGAGAGATTTCCTAAGCTTGGTGTTAGGGAGAAATAAGGTCACATAATCAGTAAAAAAAAAAAAAAGTCACAAAAATACTTTGAAAAGTAATTCAATTGATATTCATAACTAACTTATTGACACATGTTTTCGAGAAATACTGCTACAAACAAGAACTTTCCAAAACAGCAAACCTCCGCCAAGGCTGAACTTCTCCTAAATTCATACCCAGAATTCAAATTGCTTTTACCATTAAATGAAAGCTACAGCGAAAAAGACACGAAGAATCATTACAAACAGGGAAAATAGCCAAGTGAGGAAAGGAAAATAAAATATTTTAAGAAGAGTAACAACGTTAAAATAAGTATCTCATATATAAACTATAAAAACTTCAAGAAAACCATAGGAAGAGAAATAAGATAGAAGAGTGGTGCTCGAGTGTACCCTCAAGCAAGAGAACTATACCCAAAGATAGTGAAAGACCGTGGTAAAGAGGCTATGGCACTACCCAAGATGAGAGAACAATGGTTTGATTTTGGAGTGTCCTCTTAGAAGAGCTGCCTCCCATAACTAAAGAGTCTCTTCTACCCTTACCAAGAGCAAAGGGGTCATTGAACAATTACAGAGCAGTAGTCCCTTGAGTAAAGAAGAATTGTTTGGTAATCTCAAGTGCTGTCAGGTGTAAGAGGACAGAGGAAAACATGTAGAGAATAGGCCAGAATATTAAGTGTGTGTATGTAGGCAAAGGGAAAAGGAACCGTATATTTGAGAGAGAGAGAGAGAGAGAGAGAGAGAGAGAGAGAGAGAGAGACTCAAACTTACATATTTAATACATTGATCAGTTAATCGTGAAACAAATATAGAATCATCTATTTTTACTCATTGCAAATGCCAAAAAGGAAATAGAGAGAGAGAGAGAGAGAGAGAGAGAGAGAGAGGGTTAGCAACATTCCGATTTTAACAGATGAAATAAGGTTCTCTCTTTTATAATAAAGGCAACGTTTTCTATCATTTCTTTTCTTCTTATTCAATTATAGTGAAAAAATCTACCGTATTTATCTTAACATGTTTGTCTATATTGAAGTGAATCGTCCTATAGTTGCAATGTTAGTTGTTAATACCAAGGAAAAACAATGACTTTCAATTAATTCAAACTATCTGCAATTGCTTCGACGTATAAATAAAAATATATATCTTTTTTTCTCTACATTCTGATTTGGTAACTTAATGGCAATTCGGATAGGAGGATGAAAGAATTAATTCAAAAGGCAATTATTTGATTATTGGATGGATACGCTGACACCACAGTTAACTACAGAGAGAGAGAGAGAGAGAGAGAGAGAGAGAGAGAGAGAGAGAGAGAGGAGAGAGAGAGAGAGAGAATACGTTTAGTAAACCATATCCTGGAGAGAGAGAGAGAGAGAGAGAGAGAGAGAGAGAGAGAGAGAGAGAGAGAGAGAGAGAATACGTTTAGTAAACCATATCCTGGAGAGAGAGAGAGAGAGAGAGAGAGAGAGAGAGAGAGAGAGAATACGTTTAGTAAACCATATCCTGGAGAGAGAGAGAGAGAGGAGAGAGAGAGAGGAGAGAGAGAGAGAGAGAGAGAGAGAGAGAATACGTTTAGTAAACCATATCCTGGAGAGAGAGAGAGAGAGAGAGAGAGAGAGAGAGAGAGAGAGAGAGAGAGAGAGAGAGAGAGAGATTACGTTTAGTAAACCATATCCTGGTGAGAGAGAGAGAGAGAGAGAGAGAGAGAGGAGAGAGAGAGAGAGAGAGAGAGAGAGAGAGAGAGAGAGAGAATACGTTTAGTACACCATATCCTAGAGAGAGAGAGAGAGAGAGAGAGAGAGAGAGAGAGAGAGAGAGAGAGAGATTGAACTTGACCGCACGACCTTCCTTACTTTGACATATCCTGCGATTCACCTCTTCAATCATCCTTACCAGAATCCATTAATACTTATTCCCATATATCCTGACTAATCATCCGTTCACTTTGTTTCATAAACCATTTTTTTCCTCCATATTCATAGCTTCCATTTATACTCTACCTCAATTTGCATAACAATTACTCGTATTCAAAATATTTTTGAAATTCGGCAATTTCTTTGCCTTATTGCCAATTCACACGATATCATCAGGTACTCCACACTTTAGTTAAAAGTCTTCTCACCCAGTAACCTCTCCTGTCTTTTTATATCGTCTTTCATTGTTCAATATATACAGTATATACGTGTATGTATATATATATATATATATATATATATATACATATATATATATATATATCTACCTCATCGATCCCAGTATGAGGAAGAAATTTATCTCTATTTGAGCGCGATATTGTGCTCACATTCATCCAATATATATATATATATATATATATATATATATATATATATATATATATATATATACATATATAAATATGTGTATATATACATATACATATATATATATATATATATATATATATATATATATATATATATATATATATATAACATGCCAGTTGGAAAAAAAATACGAGACAATCTCCTCCCATAATTTTTAAAAATCCCCCCAGGAAAAGACAAATTTTTGACACATTAAAAAAAAGCATTGAAAAAACTAGAGCATCGGACAGTAAACAATCCTTTTGCTTTTGCGCTCGTCTACAAATTCTGACCTCTAGAGAAATAATGTTTTGTCTGCTAGGATGCCATGAAAATTAAATGGACGGTCGGGGCCAAACGAAAAATAAATGATGAAAACAGGACGCAGTTGGTTGAATTATTCTTATGAGGAATAAAAAACAAAATAAAAATGAGAAGATTTTATTATTTCTGCTCTGTCACGAGAGAGAGAGAGAGAGAGAGAGAGAGAGAGAGAGAGAGAGAGAGAGAGAGAGAGAGAGAGAGACAGAGAGAGACTAACTTGATTAATAATGTTGTTTAGATTAACCTATCAACAATGGCTCTGGCGTATTTTAAAAAGTCCATGAGAGAGAGAGAGAGAGAGAGAGAGAGAGAGAGAGAGAGAGAGAGAGAGAGAGAGACTCAAGATAAAATGATGAAATAAAAACTTCCCTAAGTAACAATACGAAGGGCCTGCCTTTGAAAAAAAAGAAAATAAGAAAATTACTCATAATTACTCTTACTTTTGGCAATGTGCAAAAAAATGCAAAATAAGCAAAATCAAAATGTCATAAAAAGCCATCAACTTGCAAGATAATTTTTCAAAGAGTAATTTGGTGATGTGGCGAAGGATATGAAATATCAACGAACTACCTCATTAAAATTCAATATACACTCGGGAGTTTTATTAAATGATGCACTATTTCTGGTGACATGTTTCATGAAATGAACCATTTCAGTCCCTTGCATTTCCGTATTGCAAGATTAATAGAATTGAACCTGTTACCTTGCTAATTCAGATGGGAGACACATCGCTGGGTTGAAGGTCGCGCACGAATGGCAGAGGCAAGTGACAGTGACAATGCTCTCGCAGGACAATGTCCAAGCCCCCTCTTCATCCTTAGCTCACAACGATAATGAGGTTACAGGCACTACAAGGAACTATTGAAATTGAGCGGGACTCGAACCCCAGTCCAGCGATCGCCAGGTAGGGATGATTCCAAAAGGCCATCTGACAAGCTATGAAAATTAGCAGGTATAGGCAGGCATAAAGAATATATATATATATATATATATATATATATATATATATATATATATATATATATATATATATATATATATATATATATATATATATATATATATAGGCTTCTCCAAAGCCCCCTTCCTTAGCTCACAAGGATGGTGAGGTTGCAGACACTACAAGAAACTGCCAAGCTTGAGCTGGTTTCAAATGAGCCCGTTCAGTGATTGGACGGGTGATCTACCTTTAATAAAAGTAGTTACACAAAATACTATAAGCATTTAAAAGGGTAGAGGTATATATATTGTAATACCATCCCAATAAATTATATTTTCGAACTTGCAATAAACCTTGAAAAATCTGCTGTAAACAGTAGGTTACTAGGTCCAAATCTGGCAAAAAAAAGTGTCTCCCTATGTTTCTTATGCT
>NC_090752.1:46801694-46804101 GCF_036898095.1 Palaemon carinicauda
ACACGCAGAGAAATTTCATCTTTTTTATTGCCTTACAAAGAAATATATTAAAATTCAATTTGAACTTCTCTTTGTATATAAAAATTACACGATCAGCGGAGATCTAAATCTAATGGAATTTAGAAAATGAAACAAAATTAAAAACCAAATATCAAATAATTTGGAGATAATTTCCAAGATCAGAAATGACAAAGCAATAATAAGCTTTATTTACTTTTATAATATATTGTCATAAAGAATTATAATAACAGTTACGGGTATGCCTATTCTAAATATGCATTATGAAAATCTAATTTTCATGAATTTGAAAACAAAAATTTGGCAATGGTAAAAAAAAAAAAAAAAAAAATCCACCGTTATCTCTACATTAAGGGGTCGGTTTGCCCAATGCATTCTATCAAAAGAATCCTTTTTCCACCAAAAACTCTTCTCTCCGTATCATCCTCCACCTTACATTACCATCTAATTATCTCCCTCTCGGAGCTACTGGCTACTAAATAGGATAATCTTACTTGACCTAACACAATCATACTACTGTAAATCAGAGATAAATATTTCTCTTCAAAAATGGATTCAAAATGGTGCAGATCATCAGCCGCCATAACGATACAGAATAAGATCAAGTTTGTTATAGAATGATTAAAAGAAATTTATCCATATTTCCATGTAAATAAATCCTAATTTACACTAGAGCATAGAACAACAACAAATGCTACTCCACTGCATCATAAAGGCCTATTGGAAGCGTCCTTGCCTGGTGTTCTGGTAAAACTCGACAGTTTCTTGTAGTGTGTGCAACCTCACCATCCCTGTGACTTAAGGATGGGGGGTTTGGGGGAACCTATAGGTCTACCTGCTGAATCATCAACATCCACTGCCGAGCCCTCCTGGTCCTAGCTTGGGTGGAGAGGGGGCTTGGCGTTGATCATATGTATATAAGGTCAGTTTCCAGGGTACTGTCTTGCTTGATAGGGCGCTGTCACTGTCCCTTACCTCTGCCATTCATAAGCAGCCTTTGAAACCTTTAAACAGGTTCTATGGATGCCAGTTATTCTATGTTGGTGGAGGCTCCAAATCAGTCTCTCGGGCATTGTCCTGCTAAGGTACTATCACTGTCCCTTACCTCTGCCATTCATAAGCGGCCTTTAAACAGGTTTCTATGGATGCCAGTTATTCCATGTTGGCGGAGGCGTCAAATCAGTCTCTAGGGCATTGTCCTGCTAATGCACTGTCCCCTGTCCCTGTCCCTTACCTCTGCCATTCATAAGCGGCCTTTAAAACCTTTAAACATGTTCTACGGATGCCAGTTATTCCATGTTGGTGGAGGCTCCAAATCAGTCTCTAGGGCATTGTCCTGCTAAGGTACTATCAATGTCCCTTACCTCTGTTATTTATGAACGACTTTTAGACCTTAAACATGTCCTCATTCATTTCTGGTACAGAATGCATTTTTTTCTATTTAGTCTTAAAGACGTGAATTCAACTCTTCACTGCAGTAGCATTTGCACTTTGGAATATCGTCAGTTGCCATAACCACACAGCGGAAATTCGCCAGTTCCTCCAATTTACCTCCTTCAGAGATGAGACGAATTTCCCGGAGGCACAGATGGATCTGTCCTTATAACAATGCATCCTCCGGACGTCACAGTTCCTTCTGAGCAAATTAATCCGTCGACTGGGTTGAGTGAGTTCGTGGAATTGCGAAATACCATTGTGATGTTGGGAGTTGACTGATACACTTAACTATTATTATTAATATTATTATTATTATTATTATTATTATTATTATTATTATTATTATTATTATTACTTGCTAAGCTAAAACCCTAGTTGGAAAAGCAGGATGCTATAAGCCCAAGGGCTCTAAAAGGGAAAATAGCTCAGTTAGGAAAGGAAACAAGGAAAAATAAAATATTTTAAGAAGAGCAAAAATACTAAAATAAATATCACTTTATAAACTATAAAAAACTTTAACAAAACACGAGGAAGAGAAATAAGATATAAGATAGAACAGTATGCTCGAGTGTACCCTCAAGCAAGAGAACTCTAACCCAAGACAGTGGAAGACCATGGTACAAAGGCTAAGGCACTACCCAAGATTAGAGAACAATGGTTTGATTCTGGAGTGTCCTTCTCCCAGAAGAGCTGCTTACCACAGCTAAAGAGTCTCTTCTACCCTTACAAAGAGGAAAGTGGCCACTGAACAATTACAGTGCAGTAAGAAGAATTGTTTGGTAATCTCAGTGTTGTCAGGTGTATGAGGACAGGAGGATATGTAATGAATAGGCCAGACTATTCGGTGTGTGAATATGTAGGCAAAGGGAAAATGAACCGTACCAGAGAGAAGGATCCAATGTAGTACTGTCTGGCCAGTCAAAAGACCCCATAACTCTCTAGTGGTAGTATC
>NC_090752.1:46807101-46814601 GCF_036898095.1 Palaemon carinicauda
CATATCTTTACTTACCCTAAAAATTCTATTTCGCTTCAGTAAAAATATTCCACTGTACCTGAAAATAAAACAAACATGCATATTAATATTGGTATTATTACTACCTAAACTACAATCCCAGTTGGAATAATAGGGTGCTCCAACAGAGAAATTAGCACAATGAGGAAAGGAAATATGGAAATAAATGAGAAGAAATGCACAAAAATTAAAAGATATTTTAATATCAGTAACAACGTTGAAATCAATCTACATTTTATGAGCTATGAAGAAAGGTATGACAATCAGTTCAACATAAAAACATTTGCTGCAAGTTTTAACTTCCGAAGTTTCACCTATTCTACTGCAAGATTTAAAAGATCATTCCATAATCTGATCAGAAGTGGAATTAAACTTCTAGAATACTTTGTAGTGTTGAGCCTTATGATGGAGAATGACAAACCCCTCATGAATATTTATAAAAATTCCATTCAAGGTATTATAAACAAAATTCGAAAATTCTTATGAAATAGACATTACATTTTTAATTTCCACGACTCCTTAGTTATGGTATATCTACTGGAAGAGAGAGAGAGAGAGAGAGAGAGAGAGAGAGAGAGAGAGAGAGAGAGAGAGAGAGAGAGAGAGAGAGAGAGCAGTTACTAACTACAATAACATAAAAAAGGATTCTATTCTCCGATTGAGAGAGAGAGAGAGAGAGAGAGAGAGAGAGAGAGAGAGAGAGAGAGAGAGAGAGAGAGAGAGAGAGAGGCAATCATAAACTATAATAACACAAGGAAAGGATTCTATCCTCTAATTAGATATAGAGAGAAATAACTTATTTTAATGTATAAACACAAAATCAAAGATGTGTAATATTCGCTTATATGTGCTCCTGGAATCCAAGCCCCAATGCCTCTCGCATCCGAATACTTATGTATGGTGTCTATACAAAGCAATTACTCTGAAACTACCAATTCTGCTTTTCCTACCTTGACTCGGACTCGATTAAACGCAAGAATGACTCAAAAGGCTACAATAATGATTTATTTAATGAGGTCAAGCAGTTTATATCAAGATGATAATTTTGAAGCAAAATTAAATGAAGCCTATTTCACGAAACTGGTTTTCCGCATTCAATAACGTTTAGGCATTTTATTTTCTCCATGACAAAATTTCAGTTTATGTATTTCGCATTCATTAATGAATAAGCATTTTATATTTCAATATTTCTTATATTTCATTATTTTCATAAATTCTAGACTTTAGGATTTCTGCAAGGATTTTTTTTTTTTTTTTTATTTCTAGGTTTCTTATCCTGTAAGATTTCATATCGTAACTCAACCGTTCAGACAATTATCATATCCACCATTTATTGTCTAACAACAAATATTAGACTTTTAATGTTTTCAACTACTTTCCATCCTTAATCTAAGAACAACAAAAGTTACACCAATCGTCACTTTAAGGATTACGGAAAATTCATTATCGGACCAACAAGGTCCTAATATAAAGACGCAGGAAAACTTTCCGAAGCTTAGCGAGAGCTACAAGGTTAACGAATCACCTTCTGCAAACACTTCACGGAGAAGTTGGCTCATTAAGGAAGTGCGTAGGCTGAAAAGCAATTAGGGTGATCCTCGAGGCCTGCCAGCTCGAGTATTCAAGGTGATCCTCGAAGTATAGAGAACCCCAGGGTGAGTTTCTCGAGTGTGTAACGGCTATCCATTTTAATTATGATGATCAAGTGATTGTCTGAGATTAAATAGTTAATTAGAGGAGTTCAAGTATTGCAGACTTTGCAAGGATAGTTATTATTATTATCATCATCATCATTATTATTATCATTATTATCATTATTATTACTAGCTAAGCTACAACCCTAGTTGGAAAAGCTTGATGCCAAAAGACTAAGAGCTCCAACAGAGAAAAAAATAGCCTAGTGAGGAAAGGATATAAGGAAATAAATAAACTATATAAGAAGTAATTAAAATAAAATAATTAAAAAACAATAACAACATTAAAACAGATATTTCATATATAAACTATATATGAAGGATGTATTAGACATAAACATATATGCACAAATTTAATTACACACAAACACAAGCACGCAAGCAAACAGAGTAACACACACTAAGTAATTATAATGATGGTGGTGGCCGATGTGGTAACGTCCCTGAATGGTGATCGCCAGACTGGGGTTCGAGATTCGCTCAAACTTGTTAGTTCCTTTGGTCGCTGCAACCTCACCATCCTTGTGAGCTAAGGTTGGGGGGTTTGGGGGAGCCTATAGGTTTATCTGCTGAGTCATCAGCAGCCATTGCCTGCCCCCCCCCCCCCCCCTTGGTCCTAGCTTGAGTGGAGAGGGTGCTTAGGCGCTGATCATATATGTAGATGATCAGTCTCTAGGGCATTGTCTTGCTCAATAGGGCAATGTCCCTGTCCCTTGCCCCTGCAATACATGAGCTGCCTTTAAGCCTTTAAACACGTATACTTGATTCATTAGTGCAGTTGGCTTCATTAATAAGGGTACACTTCTTCGGCCTCTTTGGCGTTACCTTTAAAATAGCGAAAAAACCTAAATCCTGATCCGAATCCGGTTCATCTCCAAAATTTAATGGGGTGGTCTATGACCTAAGATCTATCTGTGGTGAAAATTTCGTCAAAATCCGTCAAGTTGTTTAGACGTTATCTTTAATATGGCGAAAAATCGCAAATTCGGATCATCTCCAAAATTTAATGGGGTGGTCTATGACCTAAGATCTATCTGTGATGGAAATTTCGTCAAAATCCGTCGAGTTGTTTAGACTTTATCTTTAATATGGCGAAAAATCGCAAATCCGAATCATCTCCAAAATTTAATGGGGTGGTCTATGACCTTAAATCTACCTGTTTTGGAAATTTCGTCAAAATCCGTCAAGTTGTTTAAACGTTATCTTTAAAATGGCGAAAAATACAAATCCGAATCTAGAATCCAGATCATCTCTAAAATTTAATGAAGTCGTCCATGACGTAAGATCTATCTGTGGGAAAAATTTGTCAAAATCCGGCTAGCAATTTTGACGTAATACTGTCCACAGACAGACAAACACACACAAATAAATAAATAAACCGACTAGATTTCCTAACCTCCTTGGTGGAGGTAATAACACTGCTTTTGACAGCGCTACCCTCAAATTAATTCACAACGAAAACTAAATCACATTTCTTTTAATAAAATGAATAATGAACAATATCACAGAATTCTCTAAGAATCATCGATGAAAAATCATATAAACAAGATAATGAATATGAAAACGGAAATCCCACATTGAAAAAAAAAAGAAAAAGAGTTTAGTTCAATTACATCCAGATTAATTAAATCACGCACAAAACGCTTTCATCCATTATAGCTGAAAATTACAAAGATTAAAAAAATATATGATTGCTCCAATGAACTAATCGAGATTCATTTGATTTTCAGACCGCAGGTTGATAAAGATTAATACGCGCTTAACGACACTCTTCATTAATCCCAGTAGTTATTACTATTCAAATATATTGCATTTTTTTTAATAAAATAGAGTAAAATTTATTAATACAGATAAAGGTATACTGTAATTTCAATTTTCTTTTGCGCTTTTCCTCTGTGAAATAAGATTTGAAATATTTCTCCTTAGTTGAAGTAGAGTTCGACAAAACTTGACTAATAATTGAGTTGTTTTACGATGATTAACTACAGAAATTGCCTGATATTTGACGGATCTTGTCAAATAGTCAAATAAAGCAGAGCAGAGTTAAACAAAACAACAATAAATAATATAGATAGGTAATAATGCACGCGCAATCACATAATTTACACGCACAATAATAAGTGTGTGCAAATATATATGTATGTGTATATATATATATATATATATATATATATATATATATATATATATATATATATATATATATATATATATATATACATAGTATATAGTATAATTATATAAATATATATACACAAACACACACGCATACACATGTGTGGAGTGGGCCAGTGATCTGTGGAGAGCTGTCATCAGTGAGTGAATCCGTATAGGCCATTCCTCACTGTTTTGAGTATAGATATATAAAAATCACCCCTAATTAGGGAAATATTGTAATATATATAAAGCCAGGAATATATATATATATATATATATATATATATATATATATATATATATATATATATATATATACACACACACACTATATATATATACATATATATACGTATATATATATATATATATGTGTGTGTGTATATGTATATGTATGTATGTGTATACATACATATACATATATATACACACACACACACACATATATATATATATATATATATATATATATATATATATATATATATACGCACATAAGTATGCATAAACATTAATGGCATAGAATCATTTTTCATTATAATGGACGGCCCCGAAGAAATACAAAATCCAAAATAGGTCAAGGCTCCATTCACCCTATAAAACCAAATATTGAGCAAAAAATAAACTTCCTTCAAACACACACACACACACACATACAAAGTCAACCCGAAATGGCAAATATTCTTTTCGATTCGACCTCTTGCAAAGTGGTCCGGGCCTCAAGCACCTTGCCTCCGAAAAAGCCAAGATTAGCATCAAAGGAACATCCGCTATTGCTGATTGATGCAACTTGCACAAAAGGCTGACGGAGAGAAATGCAATCGACAACTGTTGCAATTTTTTTGTTAGGGGGGGAAGGGGAGAAAGACGCGTCTGGTTTCTTGGGTTTATCTCGGTCTTCCGTGCAGAGGAGGTGAAGATGGGAGCTGGGAACTGCAAACTACTTTTATCATTATCTTTTTTTTATTACTGAGTTTTGGAAAGAAAGTGGATTTAAACTTGCAATTGTTTGTTGATTGTTGGAAATATTTGTTTTCAAAAGGAAAAGGGGATAATGTTTAACTTTTATCATTATCTTTTTTTTATTGAGTTTTGGAAAGAAAGTGGATTTAAACTTCCAATTGTTTGTTGATTGTTGGAAATATTTGTTTTCAAAAGGAAAAGGGGATAATGTTTAACTTTTAT
Organism: Palaemon carinicauda; assembly: GCF_036898095.1. Classification (NCBI taxonomy): domain Eukaryota; kingdom Metazoa; phylum Arthropoda; class Malacostraca; order Decapoda; family Palaemonidae; genus Palaemon; species Palaemon carinicauda. The sequence continues at coordinate 46,812,156 of NC_090752.1, forward strand.
CATTATCTATTTTTTTTTTTTTGAGTTTTGGAAGGAAACTGGATTTATGTCTTGCAATTGTTTTTCTTGAATGTTGTAAATATTTGTTTTCAAGTGGAAATTGGGCTATGTTCAATTTTTACCATTATTTCTTTTTAATGAGTTTTGGAAAGAAACTGAATTTAAACTTGTAATTGTTTTCTTGGCTGTTGCAAATATTTGTTTTCAAGAGGAAAAGGGGGTTAATGTTAAATTTTTATGATTATCTTTGTTTTATTAAGTTTTGGAGAGAAACTAGATTTAAACTTATTGTTTTCTTGAATGTTGCAAATATTTGTTTTCAAGAGGAAAAAGGTTCTAAAGTTTAACTTTTGTCATTATCTTATTTTTATTATTGAGGTTTGGAAAGAAAGTGGATTTAAACTTGCAATTGTTTGTTGATTGTTGGAAATATTTGTTTTCAAAAGGAAAAGGGGATAATGTTTAACTTTCATCATTACCTATTTTTTTTCGAATTTTGGAAAGAAACTGGATTTAAGTCTAGCCATTATTTTCTTGAATGTTATAAATATTTGTTTTTAAGAGGGAAAGGGGTTAATGTTGAACTTTTATCATTATCTTTTTCTTATTGAGTTTTGGAAAGAAACAGGAGTCAAGTCTTACAACTGTTTTCTTGAATGTTGCAAATATTTGTTTTCAAAAAGAAAAGGGGCTAAAGTTTAACTTTTATCATTACCTTTTTCTTATTGAGTTCAGGAAAGAAACTGATTTAAACTTGCAATTGTTTTTTTATTTTTGTTTTTACTGTCGTTAATATTTGTTTACAAAAGGAAAAGTTCTAAAGTTTAACTTTTATCATTATCTTTTTTCATTGAGTTTTGGAAAGAAACTGGATTTAAACTTGCCACCGTTTTCTTGAATGTTGTAAATATTTCAAGAGGAAAAGGGCTAAAATTTAGCGTTTTCTCATAGTTAAACCAAAGGATTTTTCTGAATGTTTGCGTCAAGGAGAGAAGAGCTTAAATGAATACATTTTCTCTATGATCAACAAAATGAAAAAAACGAACTTTTAACATATTTATCTTTGTAAGGGTTACTTGATCAATAATAAGAGGATTTCAGAATTTTCATTTCAAAAACAATATTATTTTTCCTTGAGGGTAAGATGTCAGTGGAGTGGAAGTTAAAGACAATCATTTCTAAAAAAAAAAAAAAAAAAAATTTTGGACACCTTTTTAGAAACCTTTTTACAAAATCTGTAATAATAATTTATGACCAAAAATCAAACATGCTTTCAAAAGAGGGAGGTCTCATCTATTAAGAAAAAATAAAAATAAAAAAAAAATTGTAACCATACTTGATGGTATAGATGACGTCTGAGTGTTTCGTGAAAGATAAACCTTAATATGATCCTTTACATAGATAATTTCTTTCTCTTTAAGAGGATGCCTAAGGTGTCTATATTCTGATTTCATTTCTCAGAGCGTTTTATCTTGAAGCTGAAGTGGTTTGGGGGAGGGCATATTCCTAAAGTCAAATAATTTAATCAATTTCATTTCAGAACGAAGAGTAGAAGTAAATCATTTATTTTATTTAGTAGTATTCCTTTCAAATTTCAATTCAGAAAAAAATAAAGCCGAAGAAATGCAAAAGTATTTGCTTTAGATATGCTTTATGCTTTAAATTAAAAGAACATTAGCAAAATTGAAAAATAAAATAAAACCAAACCTAATCATTTTACACCTTTCGTCTGCTTGTATCTTCACTACCCTAACTACGCTATAGCATTGTATATATGCATACTAAGCCACCTCATCGTAAAATAAACATCAGTAATGAGTGGGTACTTCATGAGCACAGTATTACTAATGTATTAAGTAAAGACAAACGTAATTATTCCAGTGGAGAGGATTTTTTATCAGGTAAGCTTTGTTTCACTTATTAAAGATATGTTTATCATTCTGAATTTTATCACTCGATAAAAAACTATATATAAACGCCCGGATGGTATTTAATTTAACTTTATAAAATTCTGATTAAATAAATAGGTATATTTGAATGAACTTTAATGTGAATATCATCCAATCTTAGTAAGATTTGTGCAACGCTAGCATAACACAAACTTAATCAAAATTAAAAGAAAATTACTTTACTCAACGCAGCGAGAAAGGGCGTGTAAGGGAAGACACCTGGTTTTAAATGGACTCCCCCACTTATGCCATATCTCTTTAGATCTACGGCTTACCTTTTTCTCCAATCTCGCTCCACCACCTTACCATCTTTTCGGTTTTTCTTTCTCCTTCTCTGTTTGTACATAAATTGGTGTATATCTGAAATTACTCTAGCTTTTGTGCCATGTTACCATTGAGGTATAATTCAAGGTATTTTTCTAGATAAAGGCTTCTCACTATCCTAAACGGGTCATATGAGTGAGGGCCCTCCCACGCTCATATGCCAGATGTTGCCA
>NC_090752.1:46822101-46843606 GCF_036898095.1 Palaemon carinicauda
AACATCCATAAAATTTTTTTTATTGATTTTGGTCGACCAGTCAATGAAAATTCTTTATGAATGTTAGAGAAATGTTTAAATCAGATGAAACAATTCTCGGGTTTAAACATTTCTCTAACATGCATAAAAACTTTCATTGATTGATTGACCAAAAACAATAAAAAGATGTTTAGATCTGATAAAACAATTCTCGGGTTTAAACATTGCTCTAACACTCTTAAACAATTTTTGATTGATTTTGCCCAATCACTCAAAAATTTTTATGGATGTTAATGAACTTTTAATTCCGATAAAACAATTCTTGGATTTAAACATTTCTCTAACATTCATGAAAAAAAATTTCATTGATTTTAGTCAGTCAATGAATCATAAATGGTTTTATGGATGTTAGTGAAATGTTTAAAATCTGATTAAACAATTCTCGGATTTAAACATTTCTCTAACATCCTTAACCAATTTTTGATTGATGTTGGTCAATCAATTAATGAAAGTATCTTATGGATGCTAGAGTAATGTTTAAATCCGTTTTTTTTATTGTATTTTAAACATTTACCTAACATCCATAACCAATTTTTAATGAGCTTTTGCATTCTATACATCATTCTAATCCTCTAATTCAGCCATTTCCATTCATTAATAATCTCCCCCTCCACGTTTGCGTCGTTCCATTATCTATTCACTCACGTTTCCCCTTTCATTTATCTAAGTGGATATGACAACGGTGAGGATATCTCATCTCTACAGAACTTTTGTTACTGTAGTTTATCAACTGGAGTCGCCATAAATGAAACCAATGACCTGTTTTTTAACATTTGGGTTATAATATTCTAAGAAAGGTTTCTTTTAGACGTTTCTAGTCCACTGCAGGACAAAGGCCTCAGACATTTTATCAACTGGAGTCGCCATAAATGAAACCAATGACCTGTTTTTTAACATTTGGGTTATAATATTCTAAGAAGGGTTTCTTTTAGACGTTTCTAGTCCACTGCAGGACAAAGGCCTCAGACATTTTCATAGTCATGTTAGGGGTTTGTCCAGTTTCATCACCACACTGGCCAAAGCAGATTGGTGATGGTGGGAGACCTTAGTCACATCGCTCACAGCAAACCAAGCTAGTATGTGTGTGTCCTTGACAGTACAGCTTTGTAGATCATGGCGGTACACAAATCCATACACCACGTTAAAGAATCCCCACTCAGAAAGAGCATAATACCTTGACACATTTCTCTAACATTCTTAAAAATTTTTGGATTGATTTTGGTCAATCACTCAAAAATTTTTATGGATGTTAGTGAACTTTAAAATCCGATAAAACAATTCTTGGATTTAAACATTCCTCTAACATTCATGAAATTTTTTTTCATTAAATTTAGTCAGCCAATGAATCAAAAATGTTTTAATGGATGTTTGTGAAATGTTTAAAATCCGATTAAACAATTATCGGATTTAAACATTTCTCTAACATCCATAACCAATTTTTGATTGAAGTTGGTCAATCAAAAAAATCTAATTGTGAAACAGATACCTTTTACAGATAATGCTCTTTCATGTGGATATTCCTGTGTATTTGGGAGATTAATTCTATTTCTTCCCTTATTTTGTTCAGAGACAAAGACAAAGTTATTCCAATTTTCGATTTAGCGTCTTGTAACATATATTTTTTAAATTCTCGCAAAAAAAAAAAAATCTAATTATAAAAATCGTTCATTAAATGCCTCTCCCATGCACATTTTTTAAATTTTCGCAAAAAAAAAAAAATAATTATAAAAATCGTTCATTAAATGCCTCTCCCATGCACATTTTTTAAATTCTCGCAAAAAAAAAAAAAAATAATTATAAAAATCGTTCATTAAATGCCTCTCCCATGCACATTTTTTAAATTCTCGCAAAAAAAAAAAAAATAATTATAAAAATCGTTCATTAAATGCCTCTCCCATGCACATTTTTTAAATTCTCGCAAGAAAAAAAAAATTAATTATAAAAATCGTTCATTAAATGCCTCTCCCATGCACATTTTTTAAATTCTCGCAAAAAAAAAAAAAAATTATTATAAAAATCGTTCATTAAATGCCGCTCCCATGCACATTTTTTAAATTCTCGCAAAAAAAAAAAAAAAATAATTATAAAAATCGTTCATTAAATGCCTCTCCCATGCACATTTTTTAAATTCTCGCAAAAAAAAAAATAATTATAAAAATCGTTCATTAAATGCCTCTCCCATGCACATTTTTTAAATTCTCGCAAAAAGAAAAAAAAAAAAATAATTATAAAAATCGTTCATTAAATGCCTCTCCCATGCACATTTTTTAAATTCTCGCAAAAAAAAAAAAAATAATTATAAAAATCGTTCATTAAATGCCTCTCCCATGCACATTTTTTAAATTCTCGCAAGAAAAAAAAAAATTAATTATAAAAATCGTTCATTAAATGCCTCTCCCATGCACATTTTTTAAATTCTCGCAAAAAAAAAAAAAAAATTATTATAAAAATCGTTCATTAAATGCCGCTCCCATGCACATTTTTTAAATTCTCGCAAAAAAAAAAAAATAATTACAAAAATCGTTCATTAAATGCTTCTCCCATGCACATTTTTTAAATTCTCGCAAAAAAAAAAAAAAATTATAAAAATCGTTCATTAAATGCCTCTCCCATGCACATTTTTTTAAATTCTTGCAAAAAAAAAAAAAAAAAAGAATTATAAAAATTGTTCATTAAATGCCTCTCCCATTCACATTTTTTAAATTCTCGCAAAAAAAAATTAATTATAAAAATCGTTCATTAAATGCTTCTCCCATGCACATTTTGTAAATTCTCGCAAAAAAAAAATCAATTATAAAAATCGTTCATTAAATGCCTCTCCCATGCACATTTTTTAAATTCTCGCAAAAAAAAAAAAAATTAATCATAAAAATCGTTCATTAAATGCTTCTCCCATGCACATTGGCTTTTTAAATTCAAAAAATTTAGCTCTATAAAAAAATAAAAAAGTGAGATTATTGAAGCCCAATCACAACGTATTCGTGTCGCATTGCTTCCAATAATTTCATTATGCATTAAAATTTAGTCAAGACATCTGAAATATATAATTATTTACCATAATTAAATCTACTGTAATATCTAGATGCAAACCAATTTCCCTTCTAAATCATCTTCATGTTTGCTATTAATCCCATATTTAGATAAATAGTAAAAATTGCAATTGTAAATACAGTACAAGTTAAATTAAAAATGATTTATGCAATTATACGATGATGTATTTGTTATAAATTAAATGATTGTAAATATGTTTCATAATAGAAGGAAAAAAAAAAAAGAAAAAAAATCACCCTCATATACACCATCTTAACCTATCTGACCTTGATCTCAACCTGTGTCTTTTCTCTTTATGAATTTGAGCCAAATGGCATAGCACTGGGGCCGGGTGGGTCAGTCAGCGCCGAGTTGAAACTAGCGCAATATCCCGCGGTTGAAGAGAATTGCAACACTCTCAGTCAGCGCAGAGTTGAAACTAGCGCAATATCCCGCGGTTAAAGAGAATGGCAATACTCTCGGTCAGCGCCGAGTTGAAACTAGCGCAATATCCCCCGGTTAAGGAGAATGGCAACACCCTCGGTCAGCGCCGAGTTGAAACTAGCGCAATATCCCCCGGTTAAGGAGAATGGCAACACCCTCGGTCAGCGCCGAGTTGAAACTAGCGCAATATCCCCCGGTTAAGGAGAATTGCAACACCCTCGGTCAGCGCCGAGTTGAAACTAGCGCAATATCCCCCGGTTAAGGAGAATTGCAACACCCTCGGTCAGCGCCGAGTTGAAACTAGCGCAATATCCCCCGGTTAAGGAGAATTGCAACACCCTCGGTCAGCGCCGAGTTGAAACTAGCGCAATATCCCCCGGTTAAGGAGAATTGCAACACCCTCGGTCAGCGCCGAGTTGAAACTAGCGCAATATCCCCCGGTTAAGGAGAATTGCAACACCCTCGGTCAGCGCCGAGTTGAAACTAGCGCAATATCCCCCGGTTAAGGAGAATTGCAACACCCTCGGTCAGCGCCGAGTTGAAACTAGCGCAATATCCCCCGGTTAAGGAGAATTGCAACACCCTCGGTCAGCGCCGAGTTGAAACTAGCGCAATATCCCGCGGTTGAAGAGAATTGCAACACCCTCGGTCAGCGCCGAGTTGAAACTAGCGCAATATCCCGCGGTTGAAGAGAATTGCAACACCCTCGGTCAGCGCCGAGTTGAAACTAGCGCAATATCCCGCGGTTGAAGAGAATTGCAACACCCTCGGTCAGCGCCGAGTTGAAACTAGCGCAATATCCCGCGGTTGAAGAGAATTGCAACACCCTCGGTCAGCGCCGAGTTGAAACTAGCGCAATATCCCGCGGTTAAGGAGAATGGCAACACCCTCGGTCAGCGCCGAGTTGAAACTAGCGCAATATCCCCCGGTTAAGGAGAATGGCAACACCCTCGGTCAGCGCCGAGTTGAAACTAGCGCAATATCCCCCGGTTAAGGAGAATGGCAACACCCTCGGTCAGCGCCGAGTTGAAACTAGCGCAATATCCCGCGGTTAAGGAGAATGGCAACACTCTCGGTCAGCGCCGAGTTGAAACTAGCGCAATATCCCGCGGTTAAGGAGAATGGCAACACCCTCGGTCAGCGCCGAGTTGAAACTAGCGCAATATCCCCCGGTTAAGGAGAATGGCAACACCCTCGGTCAGCGCCGAGTTGAAACTAGCGCAATATCCCCCGGTTAAGGAGAATGGCAACACCCTCGGTCAGCGCCGAGTTGAAACTAGCGCAATATCCCCCGGTTAAGGAGAATGGCAACACCCTCGGTCAGCGCCGAGTTGAAACTAGCGCAATATCCCCCGGTTAAGGAGAATGGCAACACCCTCGGTCAGCGCCGAGTTGAAACTAGCGCAATATCCCCCGGTTAAGGAGAATGGCAACACCCTCGGTCAGCGCCGAGTTGAAACTAGCGCAATATCCCCCGGTTAAGGAGAATGGCAACACCCTCGGTCAGCGCCGAGTTGAAACTAGCGCAATATCCCCCGGTTAAGGAGAATGGCAACACCCTCGGTCAGCGCCGAGTTGAAACTAGCGCAATATCCCCCGGTTAAGGAGAATGGCAACACCCTCGGTCAGCGCCGAGTTGAAACTAGCGCAATATCCCCCGGTTAAGGAGAATGGCAACACCCTCGGTCAGCGCCGAGTTGAAACTAGCGCAATATCCCCCGGTTAAGGAGAATGGCAACACCCTCGGTCAGCGCCGAGTTGAAACTAGCGCAATATCCCCCGGTTAAGGAGAATGGCAACACCCTCGGTCAGCGCCGAGTTGAAACTAGCGCAATATCCCCCGGTTAAGGAGAATTGCAACACCCTCGGTCAGCGCCGAGTTGAAACTAGCGCAATATCCCCCGGTTAAGGAGAATTGCAACACCCTCGGTCAGCGCCGAGTTGAAACTAGCGCAATATCCCCCGGTTAAGGAGAATTGCAACACCCTCGGTCAGCGCCGAGTTGAAACTAGCGCAATATCCCCCGGTTAAGGAGAATTGCAACACCCTCGGTCAGCGCCGAGTTGAAACTAGCGCAATATCCCCCGGTTAAGGAGAATTGCAACACCCTCGGTCAGCGCCGAGTTGAAACTAGCGCAATATCCCCCGGTTAAGGAGAATTGCAACACCCTCGGTCAGCGCCGAGTTGAAACTAGCGCAATATCCCCCGGTTAAGGAGAATTGCAACACCCTCGGTCAGCGCCGAGTTGAAACTAGCGCAATATCCCCCGGTTAAGGAGAATTGCAACACCCTCGGTCAGCGCCGAGTTGAAACTAGCGCAATATCCCCCGGTTAAGGAGAATTGCAACACCCTCGGTCAGCGCCGAGTTGAAACTAGCGCAATATCCCCCGGTTAAGGAGAATTGCAACACCCTCGGTCAGCGCCGAGTTGAAACTAGCGCAATATCCCCCGGTTAAGGAGAATTGCAACACCCTCGGTCAGCGCCGAGTTGAAACTAGCGCAATATCCCCCGGTTAAGGAGAATTGCAACACCCTCGGTCAGCGCCGAGTTGAAACTAGCGCAATATCCCCCGGTTAAGGAGAATTGCAACACCCTCGGTCAGCGCCGAGTTGAAACTAGCGCAATATCCCCCGGTTAAGGAGAATTGCAACACCCTCGGTCAGCGCCGAGTTGAAACTAGCGCAATATCCCCCGGTTAAGGAGAATTGCAACACCCTCGGTCAGCGCCGAGTTGAAACTAGCGCAATATCCCCCGGTTAAGGAGAATTGCAACACCCTCGGTCAGCGCCGAGTTGAAACTAGCGCAATATCCCCCGGTTAAGGAGAATTGCAACACCCTCGGTCAGCGCCGAGTTGAAACTAGCGCAATATCCCCCGGTTAAGGAGAATTGCAACACCCTCGGTCAGCGCCGAGTTGAAACTAGCGCAATATCCCCCGGTTAAGGAGAATTGCAACACCCTCGGTCAGCGCCGAGTTGAAACTAGCGCAATATCCCCCGGTTAAGGAGAATTGCAACACCCTCGGTCAGCGCCGAGTTGAAACTAGCGCAATATCCCCCGGTTAAGGAGAATTGCAACACACTCGGTCAGCGCCGAGTTGAAACTAGCGCAATATCCCCCGGTTAAGGAGAATTGCAACACCCTCGGTCAGCGCCGAGTTGAAACTAGCGCAATATCCCGCGGTTAAGGAGAATTGCAACACCCTCGGTCAGCGCCGAGTTGAAACTAGCGCAATATCCCGCGGTTAAGGAGAATTGCAACACCCTCGGTCAGCGCCGAGTTGAAACTAGCGCAATATCCCGCGGTTAAGGAGAATTGCAACACCCTCGGTCAGCGCCGAGTTGAAACTAGCGCAATATCCCGCGGTTATGGAGAATTGCAACACCCTCGGTCAGCGCCGAGTTGAAACTAGCGCAATATCCCGCGGTTAAGGAGAATTGCAACACCCTCGGTCAGCGCCGAGTTGAAACTAGCGCAATATCCCGCGGTTAAGGAGAATTGCAACACCCTCGGTCAGCGCCGAGTTGAAACTAGCGCAATATCCCGCGGTTAAGGAGAATTGCAACACCCTCGGTCAGCGCCGAGTTGAAACTAGCGCAATATCCCGCGGTTAAGGAGAATTGCAACACCCTCGGTCAGCGCCGAGTTGAAACTAGCGCAATATCCCGCGGTTAAGGAGAATTGCAACACCCTCGGTCAGCGCCGAGTTGAAACTAGCGCAATATCCCCCGGTTAAGGAGAATTGCAACACCCCCAGTCAGCGCAGAGTTGAAACTAGCCCAATATCCCGCGGTTAACGAGAATTGCAACACTCTCTCCAGCCAACAAATCGCGTTGACAGGAGAATAGGTACAGATGGTTTCAAATTATTGGTACCTAAATACTGTATATGACTAATGTAAGTTCTAGAGCTTTAAAATATGCGGTTAAGGTTGTGGCGGCCGGGTGGTAGCGATTGCCAGACTGGGGTTCGAGCCTTGCTCGATCTTGTTAGTTCCTTGGATCGCTGCATATGGGGGTGGGGGTGGGGGTTTGGGGGAGCCTATAGGTCTATCTTCTGAGTCATCAGCTGGGTGGAGAGGGGGCTTGGGCCCTGAACATATGTATATATGGTCCGTCTCTGGGGCATTGTCCTGCTTGATAGGGCAATGTCACTGTCCCTTACCTCTGCCAATCATGAGCGACATTTAAACCTTAAAACAGCAAGACTATACAATAACCTCCCACTAGACATCCCAAAGACTGAAGATATTAAGGATTTCAAGAGGAAACTAAAGACTTTCTTGTTCTCCAATTGTTTCGATAATGTGGATTTAGCAACAAACGAGCAATGTGTAGTGTGAAATGTGAAATGACTTGGAATGTATACGATAAAATTAATTACGAATGGTCTTGTAGAGAGTAGGGTTCCCCTGCAGTATAGGACGTGAAAAGCAGTCCTTCAGTAAAAGTTAAAGATGTGCTGGACATGAATATGGAAGAAACAAAACACGAACAGTGCTAGAGTAGAAGGATGAAATATATGTGTAAGTTATAAAGGTCATTGAGATGTATAGCTTTTCTGACTATGTACTTCTTGTTCCCTCTCCTGTATGCTCATACCCTTAAGGTCGAAATTTTGGGAGCAAAAATGCTTCAGTCTGTGCAAGATTGGTACAATCTGTGCAAAAAATGCTCCAGTCAGAACATGAGAGCTCAAGACCAAGCAAGATTGCTCCGATCCGAGCATGAGTATTCTCGTCCGAACTAGAATGCTCCAGTCAGAACATGACAGCTCAAGACCGAGCAAGATTGCTCCGGTCCGAGCATGAGTATTCTCGTCCGAACTAGAATGCTCCAGTCAGAACATGAGAGCTCAAGACCGAGCAAGATTGCTCCGGTCCGAGCATGAGTATTCCTGTCCGAACTAGAATGCTCCAGTCTGAACATGAACGCCCTAGTCCGAGCAACACTGGTTATGAATGGTCCAGACCGAGCAAGAATGCTCCACTACGTGCAAGAGCATTCCAGTCAAGACAGGTCCTATCAGAACAAAAATGCTCCGGTCCAAGCCTGCCTAAACAAGAATGCCCCGGTCCGAGCAAGCATGCTCCAGGCCAAACAAAAACGCTCCACTTCCAGCAAAAATGCTCCAATCCGACGTATCAAGAGTTCTATTACAGAACTACAATGCCTTTTAAAAAAAAAAAAAGTCTCAAAATACCTCACAAATAAGCTTCCCGGACTTATGGATTAAACATCACATAATTAACTCTGGATTAGAAAAAAAAAATCTAATAAAATTCTTCGCAATGTTGATGATTCGCTTTGGTCAAAATGTTTTCGTCAGCGATTTCCCAATGGAAAGAAAAGAAAAAGATTTGCTTATTCGTCTTTAATAAGTCCTTGATTTGCATTGACATAGGAGAAGGGTCTTACAAGTTGCCTCATTACGCAGCAATGGGGAAGTCATGAGTAATTAAGGCAATTAAATGGTAATGCATTTTTGTTTTTGTTTCGGAAACATTAGTTTTAATTCATTTAAGAAACCAAAGTATTAATGTAATCTGACCTGACTTTCAAATGTGGGTTATTATTATTATTATTATTATTTGCTAAGCTACAACCCTAGTGGGAAAAGCAGAATGCTGTAAGCCCGAGGGCTCCAACAGGGAAAATAGCCCAGTGAGGAAAGGAAATAATGAAACTACAAGAAAAGTAATTAACAATTAATGTAAAATATTTTAAGAACAGTAACCACATTAAAACAAACATTTCCAATATAAACTATGAAAACTTTAAAAAACAAGAGGAAGAGAAATAAGATAGAATAGTGTGCCCGATTGTACCCTCAAGCAAGAGAACTCTACCCCAAAACAGAGAAAGACCACGGTACAAAGGCTGTGTACTGGATTTTAATTCAGTTTGGTTATAAAAAACAGGGGGAAGAAAAATAAGATAGAATAGTGTGGCCGAGTGTACCCTCAAGCAAGAGAACTCTACTCCAAGACAGTGAAAGACCATCGTACAGGGGATATGTACTGAATTTTCATTTTAATTTAGTTTAGTTATATAGAATTCATTGATTCAAATTAAGCGATTATTAAAAGTAAGGCGAGATAGGTATCGATCATATTGTGGTATTGGCTTTATTAATTCCGTTACGTTTCATGGGAAGCTAAAGGAGACGTCTGACAGCTGTACATAGTAGCAAGTTATAACGTCTGTGTTTACCTAAAGGGATACTATTGGCAAGGCTTCTTGTAAAGTAAAGTCACTAAGTTTGTAAACACAATAAAAAGCCTTTTTGTTAATTTTACAAAGTAGTGTATAGAAAAATATTGTTATTTGCTTAACGACACTTCGTAAAATTAATAAAGACGCTTTTGATGACTTATCTACAAGCTTAGCGTTTTTGTTTTACAGGCAGCGTTAACTGTTACATAATACAGGTGTAAGATGTCTCCTTAAAGGTTTAAAGGCGGCCACTTATGAATGGCAGAGGCAAGGAACAATGACATTGCCTTATCCAGTAGGACAATGCCCTAGAGACCATATATACCTGAGATCAGCACCCAAGCCCCTCTCCACCCAAACTAGGACCTAGGAGGGCTAGGCAATGGCTGCCGATGACTCAGCAGATAGACCTATAGGCAACTCCAAACCCCCCCCCCCAACCTTAGCTCACAAGGATGGTAAGGTTGCAGACACTAATGGGACTAACGAGGCTGAGCAGGCCTCGAACCTCTGACCAGCAAAAACCAGGCAGAGACGTTACCAATCGGGCCACAGCAACCCTTTACAGTGAAGTGTACCGGAATTAATGAAGCCAGCTGTACCACCAGAGGTTGCTGTGGCCCGATTGGTAACGTCTCTACCTGGTGTTTGGCAGTCAGAGGTTCAAGGCCTGCTCAGCCTCGTTAGTCCCATTAGTGTCTGCAACCTTACCATCCTTGTGAGCTAAGGTTGGGGGGGGGGGTTTGGAGGTGCCTATAGGTCTATCTGCTGAGTCATCGGCAGCCATTGCCTAGCCCTCCCTGGTCCTAGTTTGGGTGGAGAGGGGCTTGGGGGTTCGAGTCCCGCTCAGACTCGTTAGTGCCATTAGTGTCTTCAACCTTACCATCCTTGTGAGCTAAGGTTGGGGGGTTTGGGGGAGCCTATAGGTCTATCTGCTGAGTCATCAGCAGCCACTGCCTGGCCCTCCCTAATCCTAGCTTGAGTGGAGAGGAGGCTTGGGCGCTGATCATATAATATATGGTCAGTCTCTAGGGCATTGTTCAGATTGCTAGGGCAATGTCACTGTCCCTTGCCTCTGCCATTCATGAGCGACCTTTAAACCTTTAAAACCTTAAATGCGACCACATCCGACATATTTTTTTTTTCTTAGGAGATTACCAGTCGTTCAACGTGGAACGTTTTGATCAGCTACCAGCAGTCGTTCATCGTGGAACGTTTCGATCACCTACCAGCAGTCGTTCATCGTGGAACGTTTTGATCACCTACCAGCAGTCGTTCCTCGTGGAACGTTTCGATCACCTACCAGCAGTCGTTCATCGTGGAACGTTTTGATCACCTACCAGCAGTCGTTCATCGTGGAACGTTTCGATCACCTACCAGCAGTCGTTCATCGTGGAACGTTTCGATCAACTACCAGCAGTCGTTTTTCGTGGAACGTTTCGATCACCTACCAGCAGTCGTTCATCGTGGAACGTTTCGATCACCTACCAGCAGTCGTTTATCGTGGAACGTTTTGATCACCTACCAGCAGTCGTTCAACGTGGAACGTTTTGATCACCTACCAGCTTTTGTTTCCCAGAATCGTATCAAATGTGAATACCTTGGTTCCTTTTAAAAACTCATTCCTAATCGTACACCTGACCACCTCAGAGTGCTTTAAACAGTCATATAGTAGCGACTTCATAAATCATTCCTCCTTTTCCCGATTGAAATTCTCAAGTCTTATCATTTACAGGATCAATTTCTTTTATCGGTGTGTTTCCCATTCACCATTTTAACTAGCCATCTCTTGACACCTTATTCGTCATTCCCGATTCCATAATTCCTTTTCTCGTTACCTGATTATTGCATCTTTATTTCGTTTCTTCTATTCCTGTCCAGTCAGCGTTCACGTATTCCACGAGATTCAAAAACTCAATTTCATTAGAATTTCAAGATTTTCTTCAGAATTGGAAGACTTTCTCAAAAATTGCAAGATTTCTTAAGAATTGCAAAATTTTCTGAAGAATTGCAAGATTTTCTTCACGGTTGAACTAGGGTATTGCGTTCCCTATACCAGTGACGATTGCTGTTAAAAAAAAGGGGGTGGGGGATACTGAAATTGACGATACGAAACCCATATATTTTTTCTGAATTACCTTAGAATTTTCATCAATTGGATTTATTAAAAATAATACGAGATTAATTGAGACGCGACTCTTTCTTCTTCCTAAAAAGGCACTTAAGGGACTGTCAATATGTGTCACTTCCATCAACACACACACATAAACATGTACAGTTGGACACAAGAACTCCTGGCACCACCCTGCTCTATGCACGTGCACCTTGTCACACCCTTACCTCGCGGAGAGTTCCTGTGCGAAGCCCCGCCCAACACCCTTCCCATCTCTCCCTCCACTATCTGTTTGGTTACTCGCCGCTCAGTAAGGTTGTGAAGGGTACATTTCCTCAGAGCGATGTGTGCCATGAATTCCTGTGTCCAACTGTACCTTTGAGAATGCTAAGGGGGAGATCAAAATAATAATCGTTTTAGATTGTGAGAAGATACAAATTCGTGCAGTATTATCTATGGAATACAATAAGGTAAATAAAAAAAAAGCTCTCCTATTTAAGAAGAGAAAGTAGAGAACGAAGGAGAAATGGGGGAGGAGATGCTTGATGTATCCATAAGTCTTCATGAATTCAGCTTTCAAACAAAAAAAAAAAGAAGAAAAAAAAAAAAACACTAATGTGTGATTATTACTGTTCTCTGTGTATTAATTTATTAGCATTTTCCTTATTGTCTTCCACTGTCTTAAGTTAGAGTTCTCTTGCTTGAGGGTACACACGGGTACACTATTCTATCTTATTTCTCTTTCTCTTGTTTTATAAAAGTTTTCATAATTTATATAGGAGATATTTATTTTAATGTTACTGTTCTTAATATATTTCACTTCTCCTTGTTCACTTTCCTCACTGGGCTATTTTCCCTGTTGGAGCCCATGGGCTTATAGCGTTCTTCTTTTTCATCTAGGGGTGTAGCTTAGCAATTAATAATAATAATAATAATAATAATAATAATAATAATAATAATAATAACAGCAACAATAATAATAATAATGATAATAATAATAATAATAATTTGTCTTTATCATTTCAATATGAAAGAAATGGTTAGTTAATCAAATAAACAAAGTCAGTTAACACCTACGAATGTTATATTTCTTATCTAGTTATGGAGAAAATCTAATCTCTCTTTCTAGTGACAATCAATTACTTGTTTACTTCTTCCAGTGAAAATTTATTGCAATCAACTATGTAAACATGAACCTGACTTAAACTTTAATTAAACCTTTGTCCAGTATTGTAGTTTGCAATTACCAGCAATTACTCTTATTACGAGAGAGAGAGAGAGAGAGAGAGAGAGAGAGAGAGAGAGAGAGAGGGAGAGAGAGAGAGTCTTGATAAAGATCCTGTACAAGAGGTATCTTCATCAAAGCTCAACTCATCTTAGAGAGAGAGAGAGAGAGAGAGAGAGAGAGAGAGAGAGAGAGACTTGATGAAGATCCTGTACAAGAGGAATCTTCATCAAAGCTCAACTCATCTTAGAGGAGAGAGAGAGAGAGAGAGAGAGAGAGAGAGAGAGAGAGAGAGAGAGAGAGAGAGAGAATTCTATCTGTTCTTATCCAGTGTTAGATATGCAATCAGTTTAAAAAGACTGATTTTCGGATTTTCGGAGACTTTACGACTATAGAGACTTTTCTGTTATAAACATAAAAAAAAAAAAATCTTAAAGAGTTTTCAAAGAATTTAGGGATCACAAAACCTGTGATTCTAAGAAATATATAAAAATATATAAAAAAACATATAAAAAATATATAAAATATATAAAATATATAAAAATATAAAAAATATATAAAAATATAAAAAATATATAAAAAATATATAAAAAATTTCCTTACAAAAATATCCAACGATAAATATAAACCATTTATGAAGATTTAGATGTCTGAAAAAAGTATAATTTAAATATTCATATTTAAATCGTGTTGATTTTCAGAGAAGAAAAATTAACATTATTTGGATATTTAAAAAATCTATATTTCTAAGAGCCATAATATAGAAAAAGTGAATTTTCAAACAAATACAAAAAAATTAACTAATGAATGATATTGCAATTAATCAAATACACCCGGAGATATCTAAACTTCGCTTAAAAAAAATGGATGATATTTTAATTAATCGAATCCCTCAGAAGCCATTTAAAATTCGCCTAAAATTTCACTAAACAGAAAAAAACTGCTTCGGAAACCCTGTGGTGGCCGATGTGGTAACGTCCCTGACTGGTGAACTCCATCCTGGGGTTCGAGTCCCGCTCAAACTCGTTAGTTTCTTTGGTCGCTGCAACCTCACTATCCTTGTGAGCTAAGGATGGCGGGTTTGTGGAAGCCGATAGGTCTATATGCTGAGCCATCACCAGCCATTGCCTAGTCCTCCTTGGTCCTACCTTGGGTGGATAGGGGGCTTGGGCGCTGATCATATGCATATATGGTCAGTCTCTAGGGCACTAACCTGCTCGATAGGGCAATGTCACTGTCCCTTGCCTCTGCCATTCATGAGCGACCTTTAAACCTTTAATAAGATCCATGTAATTATCAGGTCATGCATCGTAAATCACCGATACATTCTCGTTAATTGTCGATGATTTTGAATTCAATTTCCTTCATCATAAGAGTTCCAAGGGCCTCTCTCGCTCTTTTCAATTCTCAAGGATTAGAGACGCGTATAAATTCAATGCAATTGATTGTCGTTTCAATTAAGAATGGTATTGCGCACAGATTTCTAATGAAGGGTTATTATTGCTAAATTCATCTTTATAAATAATCTATATTAGAATTTATTACAAATATCACCTGGATTTTCATTCGTTTTTTTATCCTCTCTTCATCAAATTATCTCTTATTTCTCTTTCTTCATTTTTTTCTTTCTTTCTAAATATTAAAGAAAACAATCTACAAATATATTATTTAATTATTGAGACTTTTCCTCCATAAAAGGACCCGTATTCACTCCATAGAAAAAAACAAAATCACTTCCATACACTCTTTCATCTAATTACTAATTACTAATAATATAAAATAAACTATCAAAACATTTGAGAGCTTTCTTCCAAGAAATGACAGATCATTCAACCCACAGAAGAGAATATACCAATCGTTTCAACGAGGTCACTTCATAAATGAAATTTTCTTCTTCCTTCTTACAATCTTGATTAAAGAAGCCTGCCATGTTCTCGCTGAGAACTAAAGTTTCCTGCACAAGACTAACTCATTTCTTACACCCGTTCCCACCCTCACTACTTCGTTCCTAACCCTGTCTATTCGAGATACATCAGCCATACTCCTTAGACATTTCATCTCAAACACATTCAATTTCTGTCTCTCCGTCACTTTCATTCCCCACAACTCCGATCCATACATCAAAGTTGGTACAATCACTTTCTCATACAGAACTCTCTTTTTATTCATGCCCAACCCTCTATTTTTTACTACTCCCTTAACTGCCCCCAACACTTTGCATCCTTCATTCACTCTTTGACGTACATCTGCTTCCACTCCACTATTTGCTGCAACAACAGACACGAGCATCTGATGATGTAGATTTTTATAACGAGGATGGTAGCCCGCAACCACATTACCTTCGAATCGAATCAGCGAAACAAAATTTCATGCACACATTTTCTGTCTGGAAAAATTGAATTTTTACTATAGATTAAATAGAAAATAAATGAATGTAGATATTTCGAAATAATACTGTTAAAACCCCCGTAATTTTAATCCGAAATTCTCCGTAAAAATATACAGTTCTCAGCAGCATTTCAGAAAAATACAGATGACCTGTAATTGTTACCATACTTTATTATTATCTTTTACGGTTTAGTGATTGTAATATCACTACTTTCCGTAAATATATCGGTTTTTAAAACGGTAAATGCCTGGCAACATCTATTCCGGAATTTTTACAGTTTTATTACGACACATTTTTAACTGTAGGCACCATCTCTTGCTTTCTCTTGAGAGAGAGAGAGAGAGAGAGAGAGAGAGAGAGAGAGATGTTGCAAGTATAACCTCGCTTAAGACAAGGGCCTACTCAAGGCGTGGGATGAAGGAAAAGAGAAAAAGTCGAGCGTGAATTTCGTAAACAGAGATAGAAAGCAAGCCTTTCTCATACTCCCTGAATAACGGACGTCTCTCTCTCTCTCTCTCTCTCTCTCTCTCTCTCTCTCTCACGCAGAAAAGGCAAACGTGACTGAACAATGCCAATGTTGCAAGCAAATCTGAGCAAAGCCAAATTTACTTAGTCTAATTTAAGATGTCTAAAAATATAAAAAAGAAGAACCACGGGACTTGAGGAGAGAGAGAGAGAGAGAGAGAGAGAGAGAGAGAGAGAGAGAATATGATTATTTAATTAAGGAGGCATTCAAGTATAGCGAATTATCGCCAGGTGTGACTTTGGGGACTTGAGAGAGAGAGAGAGAGAGAGAGAGAGAGAGAGAGAGACCCTGCAAGCATTTAATAAAAGTACAGAAATTTCCTTCGTAGCAAAATACAAGACACTATAGTCAATTTTTTTTAGCGAGGCAGATTTGCAGCGACTCGCAGCGGTGCCCTTTTAGCTCGGAAAAGTTTCCTGATCGCTGATTGGCTGGACAAGACAATTCTAACCAATCAGCGATCAGGACACTTTTCCGAGCTAAAAGGGCACCGCTGCGAGTCGGTGCAAATGCGCCTCATTAATAGAAATTGACTATAGGTACTCATAGACAATAAGATATGAAAAAAAATTATTATTATATTGCTTCAAAATTAAGAATATGCAATTAAGGACGATATGATTCCTCCTATTTATATACTCTACAGTATGTATTATTACACTTCTATTGACTCATTTTCATACATACATTTCTATTCTATTTTAGTTACTAAGTAAGTTTAAAGTTTTAAAGGTCACTCATGAACGATAAAGGCAAGGGACGGTAACATAGCTCTAAGAAGGCACTGCTCTATACGTAAAAAATCCTAATTTTAATCGGAAAATCTTCGTCAAAATATACTGTTCTTAGCAATATTTCAGTAAAATACAGGCGACCTTAATTTTACCCTACTTTGTTATTATCTTTTACGGGTTGGTGACCGTAATATCACTCCTTAATATATCCGTTTTTAAAACGGTAAATGCCTGACAACATTTATTCCAGGATTTTTACTGTTTTTTTACGCAAATTTCCATGTGTAGAGACTGACCATATATTCTTATGATCAGTGTCCAAGTACCTTCTCCTCCCAAGCTAGGACCAGGGAGGGCTAGGCAATAGCTGCTGATGATTCAACAGGCAAAGTGTCTCCTCCTCCTCCTCCTCCTCCTCCTCCTCCTCCTCCTCCTCCTCATACAGGCAAACTCCACACCCTTAGCTCTCAAAGATGGTGAGGTTGTAGACACTACAAGAAACCATCGAGTTAAAAGGGTCTCAAACCCCAGTTCAGCACATTGCCAAACAGGGACGTTTCCAATAGGCTAACATAACCTTAAACCTTGCTCTTAATCTATACCCCAAAGTCCTCAAGTTTTGAATATCTATTTCCTCATTTGTTGGTTCTCTTCCTCCTCGTCACCAAATTGTACCAATGTACAGTTGGCATCATAAATTTCGGTACACAACACGTCAAGCTTAAGCGAAATTCTGGAAGGCCCATCATGTAGTAATAGATTTATTGAGCGAAAAAATTACTAAAATTAATTCAATAATAATAATTTTTATTTATTTTATAAAATGTATAATAAGTTCAGGCAAAGAAACCACTATAGCTTCATAGTAACCGTAGTAAAAAACCCAAAAGACATCTGGGAATTCATTCATAGTAACAGTAGTAAAAAACCCAAAAGACATCTGGGAATTCATTCATAGTAACAGTAGTAAAAAACCCAAAAGACATCTGGGAATTCATTCATAGTAACAGTAGTAAAAAACCCAAAAGACATCTGGGAATTCATTCATAGTAACAGTAGTAAAAAACCCAAAAGACATCTGGGAATTCATTCATAGTAACAGTAGTAAAAAACCCAAAAGACATCTGGGAATTCATTCATAGTAACAGTAGTAAAAAAAAACCAAAAGACATCTGGGAATTGATTAGAGTCAAGGTACTGTATTTCACTACTGAAGCAATAGTGGTTTCCTTGTCTGAACTTATTATACATCCGCACAATATCATCAGGGTTATGGTGGCCTGGTGGTACCGTTCTTGCTTGGTGATTACCAGAATGGGGTTCGAGTCCTGCTCAAACTCGTTAGTTCCTCTGGTCGCTGCAACCTCACCATCCTTGTGAGGTAAGGATGGGGGGTTTGGGGGAGCCTACCGGTCTATCTGCTGAGTCATCAGCAGCCATTTCCTAGGCCCTCCTTGGTCCTAGCCTGGGCGCTGATCACACACACACACACACACACACACACACATATATATATATATGTATATATATATATATATATATATGGTCAGTCTCTAGGGTATTGTCTTGCTTGATAGGGCAATGTCACTGTCCCTTGCCTCTGCCACTCATGAGCGGCCTTTAAACCTTTAAACAACGCCACTAAATGGCACCGAAAAGACTGGCTTCTCACACAATTTCTTCAAAGACTCTATAAGTAAATTCAGGGTCCAATCCGTTGCCTTTTTGATGAACGAAGCTTCTTTGGTGTTCACAGTTTCCTCCTTATTGAGATGCATTAAAATGGCTTTGATTTTCAGTTTCTGAAAAGAGAGAGAGAGAGAGAGAGAGAGAGGAGAGAGAGAGAGATTGCCTGACCCTTGCGCCCAAACACGGGCTCTTGTAATTCTACTGCAGAGAGAGAGAGAGAGAGAGAGAGAGAGAGAGAGAGAGATTTAGTAGATTGCCTGACCCTTGCGCCCAAACACGGGCTCTTGTAATTCTACTGCAGATAGAGAGAGAGAGAGAGAGAGAGAGAGAGAGATTTAGTAGATTGCCTGACCCTTGCGCCCAAACACGGGCTCTTGTAATTCTACTGCAGAGAGAGAGAGAGAGAGAGAGAGAGAGAAAGAGAGAGAGAGAGATTTTAAGAATAAGGAAAACGGGAGTCTCTCTCTCTCTCTCTCTCTCTCTCTCTCTCTCTCTCTCTCTCTCTCTCAAAAAGGGCAAAATGATAGAAAAAATGTAATCGTCTAACCCAACCCGTAAGAAAGTTAAGTTTGCTACACTTAAAAGATAATCCCATTCACATAACGACGACACACGTTAGAGAGAGAGAGAGAGAGAGAGAGAGAGAGAGAGAGAGAGAGATAGAATATTTCCATAAGAATGTGAAAATCCTTTCATACGTCAAATCAACAATACAAAATCCTTTCATACGTCAAATCAACAATATAAAATCCACAGTGAATTTTGAAAATTTTCTTGGCGTAAGACCTAATATAAAACATACAATAGCAATGATATTTTGTTGTCTCGGCTATTGGGATCTTTCGATGTATTTTAAGCGAGACTACTGTGGATACCAGATGAATTTGTTATAGAATGAGAAGGCGGAAATGTAGCAAAGTTAAGCGAAAGTAGTTAAACAGGTAATCAACAGGAAATTGACCGTTTCAAACAGTAAGCAGTAGCGTTAGAATACGATTTTCCGTATTATTATTAATAATTATTATTATTATTACTAATTATTATTTTTAATAATTATTATTATTAATTATTATTATTGTTAATTATTATTACTATTTTTTATCATCATTAGTAATAATAATTATTAATTATTATTAATAATTATAATTAGTAATAATAATAATAATAATAATAATAATAATAATAATAATAATTATTATTATTATTATGATTACTATTATTATTTGGTTAAAAAGTTTTCTTGATTAAAATTATGCACTTCAAGATGCACATCAGATTCAGGCAATTATCTCAAATACTTGCCAAATCAGGTACGAAGGATTTTAAGTATGACGTTACCAGACTATTTGATTTATAAATTCAATTTAAAAAAGAAAAAAAATACAAACTGGAAACTAAGACTCACAACCACACAAGAATTCCATTGATCTGGAAACGATAGAACTCTCTCCTTCATCCTTTCATCAAAAAAAAAAAAAAAAAAAAAAAAAAAAAAAAAAAAAAAAAAAAATCAGGTCTTTGAAAAAAAAAATTGCCTTTGGCAGATTCTAAATGGAAATATTAACATCAAAAGAAATCAGGTGTCAATACCAGGCTTCTCTTTCATTGAAATTTAATGTTTTCATCAATGAAGGTCATTACTGATTTATGGAAATTATGGTACATATTCGTTTATGTCAATATATTTTTTTTACTCGTTTCATATTTTTTTCTAAATATTCCTCATTTCCTTTTCCCTCGTTTCTTTTTGTTTTTATTTTTCGTTAATTTTGTTTTTTTTTATTAATTTCTTATTTTTTCTAAATATATCTCAGTTTCTTTTCCCTCATTTCTTTTGTTTCAATTTTTCGTTGACTTTGTTGGTTTTCCATTCATTTCTTATTTTTCTAAATATTTCTCATTTCCTTTTCCCTCGTTTCTTTTTATTTTTATTTTTCGTTAATTTTGTTTTTTTATTAATTCTTATCTTTACTAAATATTTCTCATTTCCTTTTCCCTCATTTCTTTTTAATTTTATTTTTCGTCACCTTTGTTGTTTTTTTTCATCCATTTCTTATTTTTCTGAATATTTCATTTCCCTTTTCCTCATTTCTTTTTCATTTTATTTTTCGTTAACTTTTTTTTCATTCATTTCTTATTTTTCTAAATATTTCTCATTTTCTTTTCCCTAATTTCTTTTTATTTTTATTTTTCGTCACCTTTGTTGTTTTTCATTCATTTCATATTTTTCTAAATATTTCTCATTTAATTTGCCCTCATTTCTTTTTAATTTTCATTTTCGTTAACTTAGTTGTTCTTGGTCTTTATACCATATCTAAGTTGCCAAATATTTCACTCGTTCCTCTGAGATAGTTACAATTATCTTTCAATTTATTTCTTTCTGAATCCATTAATTTCATTCTGTTTTATAATTATTATTTCGTGCAAGAGCATTCCTCATTTCAAAAATTTAAAGATACCATTTATCTAAACGTTCTTAAAAATTTAATTTCCCATTTTATGAAAAATTAATTAATTTCAATTTCAACATATTGTATTTTCCCCGTTATTTCCTTTATATTAAAGAACAATTCTGAAGTTCAATTTTACCCACATTTATATTCATTATCTTCCCTGTGTTATTCAAACTGTCTTTACCTCCCATCATAAATGTTTTTATTATCATCTTAGTTTGTTTACATTAATCAGCATTTACGTCATCACGATCCTCGCGAATGGTAGCCCTAAATCGACAGTGTGTTTGAAGGTTTAAAGGCCACTCATGAATGGCAGAGGCAAGGCAGAGTGACATTGCTCTAGCTACCAGGAAAATGACCTAAAGACTGACCAGATATACATACGATCAGCACCTAAGGTAGGACCAAGGACGGTCAGGCAATAGGTGCTGATGACTCAGAAGGTAGACCTAAAGGCACCAGCAAAATCCCCTATCCTTAGCTCACAAGGATAGTGAGGTTGCAGACACAAGAAACTATGGAGTTTGAGAGAGAGTAGAACCCCAGTTCGGCAGAACGCCAGGCAGGTATGTTTCCAATAGGCCACTACAACTCTAACGGAATAATAGGCTTGTTGTGTCGCCTCAGAAATCACTACAGAC
>NC_090752.1:46844106-46851606 GCF_036898095.1 Palaemon carinicauda
CCAAGGATAAAGTATTTAAAAACTGGTTTTACAAATACTAATTATTATTACTCATGATAGTTTCGTGAAAGGACTCAAAGAGACCTGGATAGAATAAAAAAGGATCGCATATTCGTTGAAGTTCTGTGGATAAATATATTACGGGGATTAATATGTTATATAACAATTTCCTCTTTCATTCTGATAAACTGTAGAAATGTATATGTATACACACATATATGTATATATTACGTATACAGTCATCGCATGTGTACATGTGTGTGCGTGTGTGCGCGCGAGTATGTATGTTTAATCGATAACGATATTACTAAAGTTATATCAATCTATTGCTTTCACAATTCATTGAATTTATTTTTATAGATTTTGAGAAGAAATTAAAGCCTAAACGAAAAAAAAAAAAGCTAGCAATGTCCATTTATCATAGACATAAATAAATTGGAACATTTACCACTACATTTTTTGCGCTGAAAATATTCAACCCATTATTTGTGTTTCATACATTCTCCTTTTAAAGATATCTTGCAAATCGTGAGTGGTTAAAATCCCGGAACTAATTTGATTGCATCGTCCCTTCCTTTGCTGTTTTGGTTCAACTGCAGGAATGATTATTAGGATTCTGTTGAAATATAGGACATTTTGTTCGATATCACACCTTGATGAGCAAGGCTGTCTTCGGGCCATATTGTACTAATATTTGATCTAATTTGATTTAAAATCACTTTACTTTACGATGCAGGTTTATTTAAGTTTACGAATGTAATTTTTAAAATGGGAACATATTCGTATTTTGATTCTTCCAGTTAAAGATCTCCATGTGACAGAGATCCTTAAGATATTAAAGTACTTCACAAGAGAAAATGTTTTTCGGGTCAATGTCAAGCTCGGCTGGATTGAACAGACCTGTAGGTCCCAAATTTATGGTTGTGCCTCATTTTACTAAGCATTTTCTTCAAGAGGTGGGCATATGCCTGTCATTTTGCTTTATTCAATAGTGTTTAGAATATTAAGTTCACTGAACGCATTTTTTTTTTCATTTCTGGCCATCTTTATTCGTTAACACGCCAAAAATCGAAGACGAACAATCTTTCATGTGTAAGATGACTCATAATTCAAAACCACTACTGTTTCTCCAAAATCTGTACAGTTAATGTATCCGCCTACGACAGACTACAAGAAAATAATTAACACAATACAAAGATTACGGAAAGAAAAAATAAATACTAACAATACCACGATAAACATCATAAGTGATTTTAAATACTGCACTGGTAAACATGCAGTCTTCATTCTAAGAGAAACGAACAGAAATTAACAAGTTAACTTACCAAGTTTCTGTCAGTTTTTGGGTTGGGTAAATCGTCAATGCTGAGCGAAAGTATGTCTATGCGTATTACATACTTATTGTTTGGGCATAATGGAAGCCTCTGGGGTTTCTGAAAAACAAAATGAATTAGCTTTCAGAAAATTAATGACATTTGAATTGATTTTACGTAATTTCTAAAAGATCTTAGATATATTAAATGGAAATTATTAAAAAAAAACATGGAAATAAACACTGGGTACTCTTTGAAAAATATTAATAAAATAACTTTTACAAACAATACAGTATTTCTCGCTTGTATATATTACCTTTTAATGAATTTTAACCTTAAACTTAACCCTGTTTGATGGCAATCCACAAATTTTAAAAACCATTCCAAAGGTATTTGGTAGATGTAATTCCTTAATCAATTGGCGCCATAACAATTCCCATGGATAAACCTCACCTGAGAGTTGTCAGAGATAAAGAAAACCCATTAGACCTTAACCCATCAAATGGTAATGGACTGATTCCCTCTCTTTCATCGCCTTTACAAAAATAATGCCAGAAGGGAGTCATTCCATAAGACTGCTCAGGGATAAGGGTATTAGGCCTATGTCCATCACAGTCAAGCTCACCAGGAAGACTCAGATGGTTCAAGTATTTTACCATTTTTTGTTTACCAGTTAAACACACGATAAGGAACATAAGTCAAGAATTATCTTCAAATACTTTCCTTTTTATACAGGTAATTCGTTTGGTAACGGACCTATCTCTCTCCCATGGAAAAATTAAGGCGAAAAATTAACTTTTCCAATCATAAGTTTTGCCTTTCAGCTTTTCCCTCTCCAAAAATGTAAGGTGAACAACATGTCACTAATGTCCATCTACATCAAGAAATGCGCCTCTTTGTCTTTAATATCCCTGTTCAGAAATTATGTCGTTCATTAATTCCCTTAGAAGAGCCTGTCATTAGGATCTCTGTTATCTTTTCACTTTTTACACGACCAGCTCACTCTCAATTCCTGATCTTCATTTAGATAAGTATAAGAAATCAAATAAAATATGAGAAACACTACCGTAGATGGTAGTAGACATCGCAACCCCAGATCCCTAGAGGCTACACAAGACCTTCAAAGAGAGAGGAGAGGAGAGAGGAGAGAGAGAGAGAGAAGAGAGAGAGAGAGAGAGAATCAAATAACACTAGGATTAAAGATATGGACTAATGATGGACTGGGAGGAGGTTGAGGGGGAGGAGATACGTGAGGAGTCAGTGGTCCTAGCTTGGCATCCTGAAGGACGCCATAGCCGTAAGGGGTATGGAATCTCGAATTCCCGAGGAATACAAGGTCATGAGATCTCATTATTACATTGCAATAACGAAAGGAAAAAGGATTTTGATAAGAAAAAAAAACTAGGCCTAGGGGTGTATTTTCAAGGCAATTCAGATACGTGCCTGGCCTTGATGCCAGGGTAAGGTAGGACAAGAAAAGAAATAAAAAGTGAATGCTGCTCTTATTCTTTTTTTTTTTTATCATGTTTCATTGTGCAAATATTTTTTGAAGCAAATGAGGGTGTAAAATATATATATATATATATATATATATATATATATATATATATAATATATATATATATATATAATGTATATAATATATATATATATATAATGTATATATGTATATATATATTATATATATATATATATATATATATATATATATATATATATATATATATACATTAAACAAAAACCAATTTATATTTCTAAATGTACATTTCACAAAACCATAACGATATCTTTTATCATCTAGTTCTAGTGTAACGGATTTCATTTTAAATTTGAGTCTCCGATCTAGGTCTTAAAAAAAAAGGAAATTACTGGAACGGTTTCGGCATGCAAGATATATGAAGGTTTTTTCTATTTTCATTTTACTTTAAATGTAGCATAACGTATATTATGATGATAAGAAAAACGGTTACAGAAATGGCTTATTGAAAAGCTCAAATAGACAAAATGAGTACTGGTATTCAAAATATCTAGCATATCTCCTTAGAGAGAGAGAGAGAGAGAGAGAGAGAGAGAGAGAGAGAGAGGGAGAGAGAGAGAGAGAGAGAGATCATCTGTATGTTTTGCACAAAGTAGTATACAAAATGAACTATCTAAGCATCATCTATTCTTTTCAAGCAAGAGCGAGGAATCTCATATAATTCCATAACAGCTTTTACGAGCCTACCACCATACATTATAAATTTCTCGTTTTTGTTTTCCCTGATTCCACTCTTAAATTAATTGAGATATCCATCTCCTTTACTTTACAACTGGGTTATAACAATACTTATTCTCTAGAATACATAAAAAGGCATTAAACCAACCATTCTGTAGACATTTGCTTAAAACGATACTCTAACACAAAGTTTTTTATTTTCTTTTAAACATGCATCACTAATTTTGCATACGTTCTTTAAAAAAAAAATATAAACAAAATCGCCACTAAAACTCACAAGTCCTCTCCATAATATAGTTTTTGAAGGAATGTTAAAAACTACAGGTTCCGAGAGTTGGATACCGGAAGGTTAGGCAACGGTAAAGCAATGGAATAGCCTACCTCCCAGCATGGCTTGACGTACCGATACCCTTTTTAAACAGTGTTACATTGTAATCTTCTGAAGTGAAAAAAGACACCTGAAATTACCTGGCCATGGCATTATTACTGAACATCCACGGTTAAAGCACTATATTCAAGGATTCTTCGTCTTCGATAAAGATACCCTGTAGCCATCATCACCAATAGTTGTTCATTGTTGCCTCACTAAAATCTTTCTTAACTCTGACGTCATCAGAAGACTAAAGGCTGATGGTCGTATTAAATTCAGTAATTCTAAATTAATAAAATGTTGTAAGGGCACAAGATTTGTATGTACTATAAAAATGCAAAATAATATCACCGTTAAATTTTCTCATTGTAGCACCACGTCAGTTGCAGTACACCAACAAAATATTTTAACGGAGTGACTATTTTATCAACTCGGTTCCCAAAATGTTTGAAAGTTACACTTAATGTCGTAACCTAAAACTAAAGCATATAATGTAAATACATTTTATCGTAGATACTACTGAGTTTTCATAATTATACGTAAATTTTTTCTAATTCCTATTTATCTGATGTAAATTTCTATCGAACATAGTGCTGATTTGACTGAGAAATATAAGTGAGAATGTAAACAAAACCCAACCAACACCCAACAGTTGGAGTGAGTTAGTGGTCAAGAAAGTTGCAGAATTCTTTTCTTGTTTTGGAGACGATTTCTCTAGGTTTTCATGGAAACACTGCACAATCGGACGTTAGACGTAAATCAAGATGAAATTGAAGATATTGAAGCAATCCTTTAACTGGCTCGGAAGCCTAACCTTCCAAGTACTGCAAAGCAAACATCCAAGGTAATCTTACGACTGGTTGGCTATTCATTGTTGTTCGACGGATTTTTTTTTATTTAACTTTTTATTATGTTCGACGGAGTTTGCCCATTCGGGTTTTAGAGTATGTAGGTATGTATCCAGCAAGTAAACCATTTTGGTTCTTAGCAGTTTGGTAAATGAGAACCAGACCGAAATGAAGAACGAAAGGGGTTTTGTGGACGGGACGGTCGGGCTTATAGAAAACGGGCATTTCAATCATATGCAGAGCACACGCTGTCCGTTTTTTTTTTTTTTTTCGTTTTTTAAAGCTCTCCTACCTAACCTGATAATTCCTAACTCCTATCGCCGTGGCGTTACTGGCTACGACTTCCCCACGACTCTCCTTCATTCACAAAGCAACGTTTTAAAACGCCGTTACCTAAGCTATGACAGTTGCTCGCAGCAAATGTGACTTTAATAGCTTCTCGAAATTCTGACGTAAAATTCAGTGTTGAATAAGCTGGGAGTAAAAATTTGGTTTGCTAAGATTTTGAGATATGCTGGGCTATTTTTATTCTATAATTACATCGTATAGGCTAGGACCAAGCTGAACTTACGACAGCTCAAAGAGCTAATGATAGCCTACTATCGTAGACCTATGTTCGTTGAGGTCTTATTTCCATAGCTCCAAAGGTACGTGATCGACCTGTAATAACCTTAGAACTCTTAGAGGATTGCGATTGGAAAATGTAAGCAATTAAATTGAATTTTACTTGCCTCACGGTTCCATGTTCTACAATTGTTTTGTTTATTTGAAATAAGGGGATTACTTGACGTAAATTGTACATGTCGTTTCCACACGACTGAAAGATGTAACCGGTTAACAGTCTTTGCCAAAATATCGAGTAAACACTTTTAGTGTACCTTAGATAGCCGAAGTTTTAAACAAGCGATAAAGAAATCATTTCCATTTTTTATTTAAAAAAAAAATCATGGTGTTTTGACGCCAATAACCTTTTAGTCGGGGTCAAGCAATTCCGTATCAAATGTTTTTTTTTCTTTTTTTTTCTCTTTGTACAAGGGCATGATTAAAAACATATAGGTTTTACATAACCCTGGATGATATTTCCATGTGGAATCACGACGTAAAAATTTGGGGGAAAATAGCTTTGATTTGTTTCAAGTCTTCTCTAGAGTAGGCCTACTACTTGGGACGTTGTGTAACATTTGCATTATTTTGTACAATTCGTAAGGTGAAAGTTAATGATTGACTGGTTGTCAAGACTGTTTGAATAACTTTTGTTATTGGTACAACAGTTATTAAACAATCATAAACGAAAAAGGAAGACTTGGATTTCATTGGAAATAATGGACGATGAATTGTAGAGCCATGCCATGTCACTTCGTTTATAGAATCCTGTGTTATTTAAGTTTTAGTTTTAAAAGAATTTTTTTTTTTTCAGATAAGCCAAGACTGGTATTTTATAAGAAATTAACGGGTAGACTTGAATAGTTAGAAGCAGATATTTACATGTTTTTATGTAGCTGCGCTTCAGCTAAAGGTTACATTCCTAATTAAAATCACCGTTTCAATTCGCGGCCTCAATGTATAACCTAATGGTTTTTTTAATTTATTAATTTTTACTTATATTTAATCTAGATTAACGTGTACATACGGTAGATTTATAAACTGGAGTAAGGTCACACTTGGTTGCATAAGCAGATTAGGAGGGCTAAAGAAACAACTGATTTGTGGAGTTGTAGGCAAAATACATTTGCAGTCTTAGTAACCTGTTTGTTGAAGTAGCTATACCTTCGTACTTATGTTTGAGAGCAAAGTTAAATCTTCGTATTATATTATATATATATATATATATATATATATATATATATATATATATATTTCAAGGCACTTCCCCCAAATTTGGGGGGTAGCCCAGCCTGACAAGGGACTCAACCGAGTTCGGCTGGTACTGCTAGGGTGCCACAGCCCACCCTACCCCGTTATCCACCACAGATGAAGCTTCATAACCCTGAATTCCCTACTGCTGCAACCTCCGCGGTCATCCAAGGCACCAGAGGAAGCCTACTGGAACTGCGTTACAATCGCTCGCCATTCGTTCCTATATATATATATATATATATATATATATATATATATATATATATATATATATATATATATATATATATATATATATATAGATATGTATAGATATATATATATGTATATATATATATATGTATGTATAGATATATATATGTATGTATATATATATATATATATATATATATATATATATATAGAGAGAGAGAGAGAGAGAGAGAGAGAGAGAGAGAGAGAGAGAGAGAGAGAGAGAGAGAGAGAGAGAGAGAGAGAGAGAGATGTATATATATATATAGATACATACATGCATACACACACATATATATATATATATATATATATATATATATATATATATATATATATATATATATATATATATATATATATATATATATATATATATTACTAGTCCATTGCAGAACAAAGGCCTCGAACATATCCTTCCACTCATGTCTGTTTATGCCTTTTCTATGCCAGTTTATACCCGCAAATTTTCTTAGTTCGTCTATCCATTGTGTTCTATTCATTCTCCCTGCTTATTTTACAATCTCCAGGAACCCATTTTGTTATTCTTAATGCCCATTTATCATCTGTCATTTACGTTATATGTTCTGCCCATGTCCATTTTTTTTTTCTTTTTTTTTTTTCATGTTAGAATATCTTATACGTTGGTTTGCTTTTTGTATCCAT
>NC_090752.1:46859106-46866606 GCF_036898095.1 Palaemon carinicauda
GATGTGAACTCCTCCTCCTTATACCCCCTTACCCCAAATGGACTTCCTTTCCCCTTATGAAACGCCTTCAGACGTTGTAGAATTCGGACTTTTCAAGTATCCTTGGGTGAAGGAAAAATAAAAATCTCATGACACGAAGAATTCACCTAGTTTCTTGCAGCTCATCTGTGCCTGTGATTACGTCAACTATATACAGAATAAATGAAAATGAAGGAGCAGTTGGGAGAAAGTGGGTATACCTCGTATCTGTGGATGTGTTTGTTTGTATGTGCTTATTTTTATGGATAATGTCTATTTTTTTCTTGTTATTACGTTACGTAAAAAATGTATTTGGGGTGAATGAGGTGGAGGAAGAAAGCTGGTATACTCATCAATAAGTATATGTGTTTGTATGTTCGCAAGTTTTCTTATTTTAATTCTACTATACGCGGAGACAGATAAGACATGGGGAATAAATCTGCGTATGCAGCCATGACTTGAAAGGAAAAGAAAATAGAAAGTTAAGGAAGAAAAGATACGTGTACAAACCAACCAAATTATTTTTTCTCTTTAGTACGTGCATGCTTTTAACAATAGCAGTGTTCCCATCATGCAAAATGCATGGAGGTATGCAGAACGAGACAATTTGAAGAGTGGTTCCTTTTACGGTGCATCATGTCTTCTAGTGAAACTCGCTGGCCGTACAAGGTTGCGATGGGGCAATGTCACCCCTTAGGAGTAGCTGAAGTGACTATGAAGGGAATTGGCTTTTAATACTACTACTACTACTACTACTACTACTACTACTACTACTACTACTACTACTACTACTACTAATAATAATAATAATAATAATAATTATTATTATTATTATTATTATTATTAGCACCAGCTAAGCTACAACCCTAGTTGGGAAAGCAGAATGCTATAAACCTAAGGGCTCCAACAAGGACAAATAGCTGATTCTTCAGTTAGAAATAAACGCATATGTTTAGTACCCAAAGAATTGCAAGACAGTTTGCAGAGATTTTCCTTATAGTGTGGAAACAGGCTGAGATCAACACTGCTAGCCGATATGAGATCTGTCCTGCGAAAAGTGTGTCACTCAACTTTTGTATCAGTGCATTATAACCTTTTAATATCACCCTTCCTATTCGTTTTGATAGGTCAGAGGTTATTTAGTAATGCAATTTAGTGCAATATTTCAGTGATACTTAATTTCGACTTGCAAAGTGTCATAGATTTAGTCCATAGTCAAAATGTTAATTTGATATTTTTCATTACAACAACACTTGAATAGAGGTAGCTTAGATTGCCATTGCCTTACAAAGGAAGGCAGGGAATTAGATAAATTAAGAACTAGTCGAACTGGTAGTCTTTTGATAGAAAGTCTGCTTACTCGGATTTTATCCCATGCATCTTGGAGGCTGCTCGCACGAATTTTGTGTAAATACACAGATCCGGATATCAGACAAGTGGAGTTCAAGTGCATTGGTGGTTCTCCATAACTAGCAAAGTTCTTTGCTTGGTGGCGAGTCCATCAGTCAAGATTAGTAAGATTATATCCCCTTTGATAAGGTAAAACGAAACGTCTCGTGTAAGGTAAGGTTAGGAAAGGCTAGGTTTAAAAGTATCCCTGTAATTTATGCATTTTACTTCTTTAGTGAGGGTAGGGATTAGTAGATTAATGAATCATTATTATTATTATTATTATTATTATTATTATTATTATTATTATTATTATTATTATTATTATTATTATTACTTGCTAAGCTACGACCCTAGTTGGAAAAGTAGGATGCCGTAAGCCCAGGGGCTTCAACAGGGAAAATAGCCCAGTGAGGAAAGGAAAAAAGGAAAAATAGAATATTTTAAGAACAGTAACAACATTGAAAAAAATATTTTCTATATAAACTATAAGAAAGCTTTAACAAAACAAGAGGAAGAGAAATAAGATAGAACAGTGTGACAGAATGTACCCTCAAGCAAGAGAACTCTAACCCAAGACAGTGGAAGAACATGGTACAGAGGTTATGGCACTACCCAAGACTAGAGAACAATGATTTGATTTTGGAGTGTCCTTCTCCAAGAAGCAAGGGATGTCAAAACAATTAGAGTCAAATGGAAAACCATCAGAAACATTTATTTGCCCTCTACGGAAGTACTGCCATCAGTCCATTTCCTGCGGTGCACTGTAGCCATTAGTGAAGTCTTTGCAGCGTTCCTTTGAAATATAGATGCACGTTCTTGCTTCCTTTATTCCATCCTGTTGTCCAACTTCAAATTTTAACATAGTGTAATTCTAGGATTTTACCCTAGATGCACATGTGCGCTGATTGGCCTCATAGGCCCCAGCACATGGCTATGTAGCCCAAAACCATAAATCCATCCATCATTGCGGTAGACTTGCACCTACTATTTAGCCTTTTATTTGCCTCTGTTCATTCTTTCTCACTAAGGTCTTGCTATCAAACTTATTTGAACTTTTAGTTCTAACTGTAAGTGTAGGTTTTTTCCCAAATTGCAAGTGGACGATGATTGGCTCTTCCGGCTCTTGCATCGAACCATATAGCACAAGTATCATAAACCATATCAAGACCTATTCGGCTGTGTAGCCGATAACTACCTACGAAATTATCATTGCAGCGCAGGTGAAATCTGAGTTTAAGGGGTAATGCATACTGTACTGTACTCCGTCAGGGGCGATTTTGAAGAACGGCAAGAAAGTTTGCAATAGCAGGAAGTAAATGAAATTTAAACTTCAAATTAAAGGACTTGTTGTGATTAGTTAAGATTATCTGGACTCTACTACGTCAGGGTTTTATCATTTAGAGATTGGGGCGATTTTGAAGAAGGGCAAGAAAGTTTACAATTGCTGGAAGTAAATGGAATTTAAACGTCAAACTTGTGATTATTTAAGAGGATCTGGATTGCACTAAGTCAGGTTTTTTACCATTTAGTGATGATCTCAAAATATAATTACCATATATACTGGATGCAGGGATGCATAAGCCTCATTAGTTACTGTGATTTGTTCTCAACGATTTCTTTTATTTCCTTCTTTCTCATAGTTGGGCTGTTTTCTTCAATTGTCAAAGCTGGGGGTGATGCTCAAAATAAAGTTCCATGAGTAGTTTATGTTTATGAGATTATTCTAAATATATTCTCGACTTCCAGTTGGTGGTTTTATTTGTTTTATTTATGTAGAGTATATAAGGATATGCCGAGAAAGGATATTTCCAGTCTGATTTTGATAAAAGTTTTTTTGTTCCATAATCAAATTATTAACTCTTTGCTGGGTATATCAAGTTTCTCAAGCTGCTGGAGAAGCTTAAAAGTGAACTCCATGTTTTCATGAAGACAGTTTTGTTTTGAATAATTTTAGTTCGTTTAAATATATATTTGCTGAAATTTCCAGTTCAGAGCGAAGAAAAGAACATAAAAAAAAAATTAAAAAAAAATGTGAAACTACCCTAGCATCTATATTGAAGTAATTGTTTGTTTATTGATTTATCTATCATTTTTTTTTGTTGCAGGCATTGGTAAATCATTCAGACATCAACAAGAATGTCTTTGAAGACTTTTAGTGAGAAGTCTAATTTCTGCTGGCTTGTGGTCTCTCCAGACACAGGTTATATGTGAGTACAGATTCTGTATACATTTGCATTAAAGATCGTAGATTTTCTTATATGAATAATTGATTAGTTTTGTTATTTTTTCGTAAGCACGCAAAATGAAGCCTAGGTAAGTTTTCTGAAGGGTACGTAACGTCCTAAGGATCTGGACTTGTTATCTCGATGTTTTCTTATCTTCTTTATATGATAAAGAGCAAGTGTCTGGTTATATATATATATATAAATATATATATATATGTATGTATATATATATATATATATATATATATATATATATATATATATATATATATATATATGTATATATACATATATATATACGTATATATATACATATATATATGAATATATATATATATATATATATATATATATATATATATATATATATATATATATATATATATATATATATATATATATCTTTTCAGTCATGCTCAACTCTCCCGTCCCTCGGGTAGGGCAGAGGGAGTAGACATACCCTGGTGAGAGGGGGATGGGAGCGTGTGCATATCTATCTAAACATTCATCCATCATTTTTGACGGGTCGCATACACTAGTATTATCCTAGTAATGGCGATAATGATAAGTGCTATTCTTATAATTACCAACGTCATGGATGTTGTTAAAAAAATCATTATTATAAGTTAATCTGTTTACAAAAGAAATTTGCGAGTAAGAATATTGCATTTTAAGTATAACAAAACATTACAGACCTCTTTTCTGATCATATTTGTGTCGGCAACAC
Source organism: Palaemon carinicauda (assembly GCF_036898095.1). Taxonomy (NCBI): domain Eukaryota; kingdom Metazoa; phylum Arthropoda; class Malacostraca; order Decapoda; family Palaemonidae; genus Palaemon; species Palaemon carinicauda. Next base: position 46,863,469 of record NC_090752.1, read on the forward strand.
ATTTCGGTTATTAAGAATTGGATATAGATTTAGTTATGCCACGAAATTGATTATTCTTGTTTACGATTATTTTCAATCCCTATTTGATGTTGCTATTAGGTTTCAATTTGTATATTTTGGCTAATAACAATTTCTTCGTTTGTATTTTTTTTATCTTACATACAGTTTATAATTTATATCTGATTTTGCAAGCGATGACTTTTATATTTCTCCTCTCGGTTAATTATTATCTTCTCGTTAAATTATCTTCCGTCGTTTTTCTAATTGGTATGTTATTTATATGTATATATATATATATATATATATATATATATATATATATATATATATATATATATATATATATATATATATATATATATACATATATACACACATGTATATATGTATATATATATATATATATATATATATATATATATATATATATATATATATATATATATATATATATATAATATAATATTTAGCATTGTAAATTTTCAACGTTTGATTTTAGAAGTGTGCATCTTTTTATATTATTTTCACTTCATCAAATCGTGATCCCTCACTCCAAATTTTGATCTATTTCATCTCCATGTCCTGATTTTGGTTGGGCGTTTGTTATTGATTTACCTTTTATTTCCATTACACAATATTCCTCTTCTTATTAATTCATTATATTATAGTGTTTGTTACTTTGTTTGGTTTTTAAGCTAGTAAAAATTGTGCTCTATTATTTCTTTTATACCAGATTATCTGCTTATATTCACTCCTATTCTTTTATACAATATAACTTCCCAATGGTCTTAGACGAATTGTATACTGTGGCTAAATACAAACAAGCAATAAATGAAAATTGGAAAACAGAGATAGGTAACTTTGTATAAATCATGCATGAGATAAATAAAAATAAAAAAGTAAAGAAAGATAAAGCGTTAACTTAATCATTTACCCCTTGGGGATATAGGAAGGAAGAGAAAGGGCAAAGGGTTAGAATAAGTAAAATGAGATAGGACTTAATTGGGTAATTTCGACTACTACCGTTGTTTTGGAAACAGTTTCTTAGCTAAATAAACCTTAGAGTCGAAGGAATCGTGACAAACAGTGATTATCAACGAGGCAATGGGACTTGTCAGCATGAGTTATGGACCCATTTGATCTGAGGACTAATTGTTTTGGCATTCGAATCTTGAATTGCGTGAGCGTGAAATATTTGTTGCCGGATAAAAAAAGGCTACCAGGATGTTATTGTTATTACTGTTGTAGTTGTGATTAAAGGCAAAGTAAACATAAGTATGCGGTTGTATTGTAATACACAAATGAATATAATAATAATAATAATAATAATAATAATAATAATAATAATAATAATAATAATAATAGTATTATTATTATTATTATTATTATTATTATTATTATTATTATTATTATTATTATTATTATTATTATTATTATTATTATTATTATTATTATTATTGTCTCAGCTACAACCATATTTGAAAATCAAAATGCTGTAAAACCAAGGATTCCAACAAGGAAAATAACCCAGTGGGGAAAGGAAATAGATTTATACACACATGGACATAAACATAAATCAGAGAAGCCTCTTGCAAAGGGCCATGCAAGATTAGACTCTTAAAGCAGCCTTCAATGCAATGTTAACCTGCAATTATTCTACAGTTAACTAACCTTGTTTGATACAACGGAGATGACTCCTGCAATCAATCAACTCTTCGTAAACAATCAAAAGTAACTTTTTTTTTATACAGAGTGTAATTTTAATGGATTTTGCGTGATGCGGTAATAGATACAGTTTAACCTTGCTCATGGCGGGAGACATTAGATAGGTATCCCAGGTAATTAACTCTGAGGGCGAGAATTGAATGTAGTTGTTGTTAAAGCAGTTGGCATTATTGTTATTTTCATTGTTATTGTTATCTTTACTAGGCGGGAGACATTAAGTTGGCATCCTAGGTAATTAACTCTGAGGGCGAGAATTGGTTGTAGTTGTTATTAATGCAGTTGCAATTGTTGTTATTTTAATTGTTGTCGTTATCTTTGCTATTATTATTATTATTATTATTATTATTATTATTATTATTATTATTATTATTATTATTATTATTATGATTATTATAATTATTATCATTATTATTATTATTACCTTAGCTACTATTATAATTGTTGTTGTTGTTGTTGTTGTTGTTATTATCTTTGACTTTGCTATTATTATTATTATTATTAGTAGTAGTAGTAGTAGTAGTAGTAGTAGTAGTATCGTTATTATCTTTACCTTTGCTATTATTATAATTCTTGTTATTATTATTATTATTATTATTATCATTATTATTATTATTATTATCATTATCATCGACAAATTCATTAAATCTTGAAGCGATTAACTTCATTAAAAGATGTTTCAAAATCGACTGTTATATCATATTTCTCTTATTTTTTTTCTTAAGTTTTTATAGTTTATATGTGCAAGATCTAATTTAATGTTGTTACTGTTCTTGAAATATTTTATTTTGACTGTTTATTCTGCTCATGTAGTTTATTTATTCCATTGTTGCCTTTCCTCACTGGGCTATTTTTTCCCATTGGAGACCTTGGGCTCAATACATCTTGCTTTTTTAACTAGGGTTGTAGGTTAGCTAATAATAATAATAATAATAATAATAATAATAATAATAATAATAATAATAATAATAATAATAATAATAATATATTTTGTTACATGGCTGCATTGAAAATCTAACCATTTCAGTTTAAACATCAGATCAATAGTTTGAATTACTTACATGATTGCAATCAACTGTTGCGTAGCGTATGTCACGGTCTTGCACTTTGCAAACCGATTTTCGTATCTATCAGTGGTGTTGCACAAGTCTCATTAAGAGCAGCATTGCATTAAAGGTCGCATTGCAATAGATGCTTGATCATCTCCGGCTACGTTGTAAATAATGCTTTTACGTCCCTGCTTTCATACTTTCCATCTCCCACGTTTCTATTGTATTTTTGTATGCGATACCAAGCATCATCATCATCATCTCTCTCTCTCTCTCTCTCTCTCTCTCTCTCTCTCTCTCTCTCTCTCTCTTTGGCGCCAAGTCTGAATAGTTTATGCATCAAGGTATTCCATTGCACTGATATTCC
>NC_090752.1:46869106-46871606 GCF_036898095.1 Palaemon carinicauda
TTTTTCAAATATGATTTTTTTTATTACATTATTTATCCTACCTCTGCTGTATAATTATTCTAATAGGATTCTAACTTTTTAAAATTTAATTCCACTTTCAAGAACTTAATAGCCTAATGATTTTCGACCATAATATAAAATCACATTTGAAAGTAGAATTTTTTCTCTTTAATGAACTCGCTTTCACGCCTTTCGAAATGCTAATAAGGAATAATTCAGTTGCAGACATTTTCACTTCTTGTTCAATTGGCAGAAGAAATGAACGCACTCAAAGTTATTTTAATTTCTCACTTGGCTTCCTGCGTAATTTCTTTAATTTTTAATGTATACGCGTGCATGTGTACGTGTTGAAACGTTTTTCAAAGTTGGAGCAAATGCTTTTTTGTTGACCAGGCGGACATGAGTCTTTTTATAGTTTATATATGACATATTTGATTTTGATGTTGTTAATAGTTTATATATGACATATCTGTTTTGACGTTGTTGCCTTTTTTGGAGTGATTTATTGTTAATTTGTTCTCTTCATTTATTTATTTCCTTATTTCCTTTCCTCACTGGGCTATTTTTCCCTATTGGGGCCCTCGGGCTTATAGCATCTGGCTTTTCCAACTGGGGTTGTAGCTTGGATAGTAATAATAATAATAATAATAATATTAAGGATATGAAACGAAGCTCATGTTCTTCATCTTCATTTAAAGACAACGTCAATAACCTTAGATGTCAGGATGCCAGAAAACCTCAAATCAACCAATCAACCAGTCTTCGTTTAAAGATGTTATTGGAACAACATCCATTTCTCATCATCACCATCATTTTCTTCTCTTGTCGTTGTTGGAACACCGTCGACTCTTCTTCGGCAGATTTCCATTCATGTAAACTTCGTTAACGGTACACGAACGCTTCATGTTACCTTCAAGGTTCACGGACCTTGCTTAAGACAAACTGTTCTTAGCAGCCAATACAATTTACTCTCATACCATTCTATTGACCAAGAGGAAACGCCGATTGCATACGAAATCTGTTATGATGCAAAAGGGAATTGAAGCGACAAGTTTGGTTAGGGAGACAAGGTCAACTACTGTAGGTCTCGTCGAGTCGATCTTTTTTTTTAAACATTTTTCTAATTCCTAAAGGGTCGAAATATGGTAAATCCCCGAGATATAACCTGCAGAGAGTTTGCTAATCATCACTTACCTGCTTATAATTTAAGTGATTTACTTATTGCTATATCATTCAATGTACGTAATTCTAAACATTCTATACATACCTTTGCCACTGTGTGTTAGAAAACAGGTATAAGCAAGAACACCATATCTTAGTTCATGATATATTTGGAACTTAACAGTCGATGCCAATAATTAGACAAACTAAGAATAAATGAAAATATTAACTAATTGAATTTTTGCTGAATCTTTTTTAATCGTGCGCCCATTGGAATTAATTTATCCTGACGTTGGTTGGTTAGTTTCTGACTAGATACGCTAATGTTAAACGTCATGGCAGTGACCAGAATTGCAATAAAAAGCACAAACACATTCTGAAAAATGCTAAAGACAGAGCAACTTTCCTTTTAAAGTATATTGATATACAATCGCAATCCCTTGAAAGCTAAAGCATTTCGTATTATAGTAAAATAAAAAGATATAAAATTTGCCCTATAAACATTTGTCCCCTGCTGTGACTAGAATAATTCTCAAGTAAAAGACACTGGACACTGATGCATTTGTAAGATTATTTAACAATATAGTTAATTCCTTGCACACCTCTCCATCGGGGAAGTACATTCTCCCACGTTTGTATTTCTCAAGTTCATTTTGATTCAATATTTCTGTCGTGTAGTGAAGAATTCGTTTCTTTGTAGATTTAACGTATTATTGGGAATGTTGTTACCTTACTGTTGTCTTAAAGCTTGTGCAATGATGATGACATTGAATGTTACTAAGGACTCGTGTTTCCAACACTTGCCTACCAATATATATATATATATATATATATATATATATATATATATATATATATATATATATATATATATATATATATGCATATATATACACACACATATATATATATATATATATATATATATATATATGTGTGTGTGTGTGTGTGTGTATAGTATGTATTTATACATATGTATATATGTATAAGTAAATGTGTATAGATATGTATAAAGTATATACAAAATATATACAGTATATGTATTTACACACACACGCATATATATATATATATATATATATATATATATATATATATATATATATATATATATGTATATATATATATATATATTTATAGATATATATATATATATATATATATATATATATATATATATGTATATATATATATATGTATATATACACACTTATGTTTGTGTATGTATTTGTAAGTATTCATGTGATTATGTATTTATGCACCTCAGTATCTACTATGTTGCAACCTACGAAACATTCCAATGCTACAACTGACTACACGCGGAAGGAGACAAATACAC
>NC_090752.1:46881606-46884106 GCF_036898095.1 Palaemon carinicauda
CTGAACTATTAAGGATTTATGAGGAACACTCTCAAGAAATTATTAAACATTAGTATTTCTCCGGCGGATCACTAGTGAACATTCATCGTTCATACCCTCCCCCTAGGAAAGGGGGGTTATTATATTATAATATATTATATTATATTAAATTATATTATCTCTGCTAACATCAATACTGAATTTCGGAAATTAATGTTAGTTTTAGTACATTTATGAGGGTTTCAGCTAAGGTTTATAAGAACTCTGGGAGAAGAACCTACTCCCAACAGATTTGCCACAAATCAGAAGGTTGACTTTATCTTCAATCGTCTACCAACAATAGAAAAAGCGTGTAGCCAGTCTCTCTCTCTCTCTCTCTCTCTCTCTCTCTCTCTCTCTCTCTCTCTCTCTCTCCTCTCTCTCTCTCTCTCTCTCTCTTCATATATATATATATATATATATATATATATATATATATATATATATATATATATGCGTGTGTGTGTATATAGTATATATATCCATGTATATATATAAATATATATATATATGTATATATATACAGTGTATTATTTAAATTTATATGTATGTATATATATATATATATATATATATATATATATATATATATATATAAATATATACAGGTATGTATTCATATATATGTATATATATGTAGATAAATGTATATATATATATATATATATATATATATATATATATATATATATATATATATATATATATATATATCGATTATTTTCGATCTTAGTTCATTCCCAATGGTTAAAGTAACTGTAACTTCGTATTCTCTTTTTCTATCATTATTTCTTGAATTCTTCTTTTATCCTATTTCTACATCATCTGCCCTTCTGCCGACTCGTGTTTCATCAATAACCCCTTACCATTCAGAAACGTTAATTGTGACATTCACTTCATTTCTTACGTTCCCGCAACGTTACAAAGCTATTGAGGATCCACGTCGGTGAAAGGTGATGCGCTGGAATCTGTCGTTTATTTATTTATCTGTTTGTTAACTTATTTATTTCTTGTGGTTAAGACGTCAGGATAGCAATGTCTGCCAATTTTACGCTGATGAGTTTCTCTTATTGAAGCGATGGTAAAGTCACATTTGATTACGAGATAGGTTTGACGGTTCAGGCAAGGCAGAGGTTGGCCAAGAAGTCCACATTCTTGGAAGTGAAGAATGTGAGTGTGAATGTAGGTTAAGGCAGGAAAGGGACTTGCGGTTTGTTACAGATTGTTTCAAAATAAATCAATTTTGCAGATCATTGACTGGATAAAAGTAGCAGCATCCTTAAAATTGACCAGGATTATTTCATTTGCTGATACTTGGATCTGTAACATAATTTTCGGATACCTTAATGGGTGGTTATATAACATTCATGAAAGAGGAATATTAGATGAAGTTGAAATCACCATTATAAGCTAAATATGATTTTATTTTTATCTTAAAAGAAATATTATATAGTCAACATATATATATATATATATATATATATATATATATATATATATATATATATATATATATATATATATATATATATACAGTATATATATATAATATATATATATGTATTTATATATATAATATACTGTATGTACATATGTATATTATATACCGTATATGCATATATATACTGACACACACACATATTTATATATATATATATATATATATATATATATATATATATATATATATATATATATTTATATGATATATATGTGTATATATGCATATATATATATATATATATATATATATATATATATATATATATATATATAATATATATATATACATATATGTATATCCAGGTTAACATATAATCTAAAGTTAATCTTAGATGCAGCTAACGTCCCACTATAGGTATCATCGAAATACATTTTCAATCAAAATCCCCTCATTTGTAGTGAATAATCCTATACAAGCGAACCCTCACATGTCTTCAATAACTAAGCATCAGTCGTGATAACGTTGTCTTTTAAAATCTCTCCCACAAGAAACTTCTTTGTAACTTTAATAAAGAGAAAACATTAGCAAAATACAGAGGAGAAAATGACTGATCTCAGGAGACCCCAAGACCCGATGGTCCTTACAAAAAAAAAAGAAATGCAAAAAATAATCTAGTGAAAGTATCTGGTTAGGAGTGTCTGAATACTCAATGAATGTGAAATATGAAAAGATAATTGAACAGACGAAGAAAGCTGACTTTCAGTAAATTGAGTTGGTTTGGCAAGATTACCTAACTACTTGGAGGATATAATTATTAGAGGCTTAGTTTAGACTTACCTTGGCTACGTGGGAAAAAATAAGAAAATTAAAAAAGCATTACAGAGGAAAAAGTTTGACATTGAGGGACTTTTTTTTCTTTTACCTCAGAGTGCGTATGAGGATAGGGGTCACCATGGGATGGGGTGATAGTAGGGAGCAAAAGAATGAAGCGTAGGTTCTGGATAGGAGAAGACAATGTAAGGAGACAGTGATTGGAAT
>NC_090752.1:46891606-46930359 GCF_036898095.1 Palaemon carinicauda
GAGATGAAAAATCGTCTAGAGAGAGAGAGAGAGAGAGAGAGAGAGAGAGAGAGAGAGAGAGAGAGAGAGAGAGAGAGAGAGAAAAGAGAAAGTTGTTATTCCACATACTTTCGATTATTTGTGGAAAAAATTCGCTTACCTTCTGTTCAAAATAAAATAATTAGCCGAGATAAAAACTAGGGTTCGCCATAACACTAATTTTAACCCTGATAACAAAATACAAGCTTCATTTCCGGGCAGGAAATGAATTATGCATTACCGAAATTATTAAAAAGTTATAAAGGAAATTATATCTCCAAACTCAGCGCTTAAAAACAATGGATTAAATTTTAATTATCTTATTACTTGTTATTTAAAAAAATTCGTAGAAAACTGTGAATGGACAATATTTGAGTAATATTCATTTTTTTGGCCACAACAGGTTATTTTCACCAACTGATTTATTTAGGTAACACTTGGGATTAGCAACTTAAAAGCGATGAGTAATTATATTATTAGCAATTTTTACATGGTATAGTCCAATCCGACGTCTGTCACATACAAGATCTGAGGGCACTTGAATAGTACATTGATAAATCTTGGCCTCTTTCAGTAAATAAGTTTTCCTACTGTATTAGATTATCAAAAATGAGGCCTCGAAACTTGCCAGAATTAAAGAAGCAATTATCTTTAAAAACTTCTAAACAAAAATAAAGGAATAAATCTAAACGCGTTGGAGACGTGTTTCGTAAATGGAGTACCTGGCACATCAAGACACTTTCCCTCTTACTCTAACAACGGGAATTTCCTAAAATATGAATGAATCTGGGCTTTCGTGTGCGGACTCAAAGACATTCTTCTAGCGGCCGGGTTTAAATGCCGTAAGATGATTAGGAAAAGAAAACGTGTAGTGTTTACGCAACGTGTCATTATCGTTGACATTTAAAGTTGTCCACTTCTCAACGCTTGCGCAAACGTGTATCCGCTAGGCTGAGAAGTTAAAAAATAAAAAAAAAAAAAAAAAAAAAAAAAACTGCAATGAAAAATTTACACGTTAAAGTATGCAGTAAACTAAGAATATGCGGTAGTGAACAGGAAACTTAAAAAAAAAAATTGTGAGAAATTAAGAAAAAATACTAGAGAATTTTTACGTAAATCATTTATACTGTAATAGAATTATAGCAATGTCAGATAAGGCTTGAAACATTTACAAAATACATTTTGCCCATTTACAAGTTTATCTGAAAAAAAGGATACGGAATGCTTCTGCTTATTAAAATGCAGAAGAAATCAAATTATCCCATTAATTTCAAAGTGTTAGATCTTAAAAACCCAAACTTTGAAAGACGGTTCGTTATGAAAATATATTCGAAATAACAATTTAATAAATAGAAAGTATCTGTCATTAAATCAGAATACTGGTATTGAAATGGAAAATTCAACTATTAATATACGTAACTAAAATATTCAAGATAGCCTGAATAATTTTTAAAATCTGGTTCGATTGTAAGTATTGTCACTAGCTCTAGATTGCCAAGGTTTGCTTCAAATCAGTAGTTTTAGCTATGCAATCAGCTCACCTCATTTATCTAGATTTGGGCTGGCCTGTAAGTTTTCCTGACTGTTACTGTTAACTTATTATGATCCCATTTGTTTAAATTTCTTTCGAAGCCTGAAGCGTAATATTTTCAATTTACATATTATTATTATTATTATTATTATTATTATTATTATTATTATTATTATTATTATTATTATTATTATTATTATTATTATTATTATTATTACTAAGTAAGCTACAACCATAGTTGGAAAAATAAGATGCTAGAAACTAAGGGCTCCAACAGGGAAAAATAGGCTATTGGGAAAGGAAAAAAGGAATTAAAAAACTACAAGAGAAGTAATGAACAATCAAAATAAAATATTTTAAGAACAATAACAACATTGAATTAGATCTTAGAAGGGGATTCCTCGCCGTTACGCAATCGGGATTTATTGATCACCGAAAGCTCAGCTGTTGTGAGTGACTGTGAGTCAGCCTTTTTTCCCTCTCGTGAAACGAGTTCAAGGCCAAGAATCCAAACAATGAATTAGTGGTGAAATAAAAAAAAAATGGTTCTTGCATTATGCCGTTATTAAAAGTCTTTCGTATGCAAAACGTGGCCAACCACGTAAGCTGTTTATTTCAATGCGCCTTCATCAGTTGGCTGAAAATTGATCGCTCGGAGGCACGTGATTTCAGAGATAACGAGACCTCAATACAGTGATGGTCTTAGAAATGCGCTGAGTTTTGTGGTTGGAAATAATTTATCATTGCCAAAGTTTGTTGTTTTTTCTCTAGATGTTCAATCAACTTTCTTCTCAATTGCTTGATGTTTCAACAAAGTTTCTTTTGTGAGATTTAAAACATTACACATCAAAATCTCTCTCTCTCTCTCTCTCTCTCTCTCTCTCTCTCTCTCTCTCTCTCTCTCTCTCTCTCTCTCTCTCTTCTTAGCATGAACTTGGTGTAAAGCGAGTCTACCGCAATTTAGGTCGAAGGAAATGTCGTGGGTGATTTCAACAATACACTAGAAAGTAATCAGATGGTTCTTTTCTTATGGTCATTGGTTCATAATATTAAGAAATATATACCTTTTCGCCACAAATTTGTTTTTATATGCAACTCAAAAATAAAATCTCCTTCCCAGTAGGTTTTCAATTTGCACTACCCAGAATCAACTTAAAAACAATGATCTTTATAATAGGGCTAATTTTTTTTTTTTTACCTTTCGAAAATAGTTGCTTTGTTGACAAGGTTCCAAGACAAAAGGGCACAACAGAGGCTACTATTTACGTCAAGTAAAACCCGCAGGGGAAACTCGCTTAAATGATAAACAGAAGTTCCGGGTCACTCGATCAGGACTTTGACTGCTACCAGATTGAGATCCGAGAAGGAAGCCGGCCGAGCTATGCAAATAGCAAGCTCATTAGAGACAGGAAGAACGCAGGAAGACGGGTGTGGTTGATGTGCAACAATGCTAAAGTAGACTTCCATGGCGGATACGTAGAATATTTCTTCATCTCCTGTCGGTATCTGCCGGAGCGTGGGTGGGCCGGGGAGGGTAAGAAAAGGCCTTTTTTTTTATTGTTGGGGACAGGGCAAGAAAAGTTTTGAAGGTACAAAGGAAGGTAACTGTTAAATACGCTTTTATTGCTCATTTTATTATATTTGGAATTAATGTAGGACACGCAGAGAGGACCCTGTTTCTAGAAGTGAATGATCCAACGCCTGTGTCATGTTTGTTCATAGATATATGATAAGATTTAACCCTTAATTAAGAATAGATTTAGTAATCAAAATAAATGAAGCTTGTCGTAACTGAAGAATGGTACTAATGAGTTGTGGATAGGTATTTACATTTACTTGGGAGAAGTTGTTTGTGGAATTAAAGTAGTTCTGCTGCATGCTGGTAGAACAACGTCATGAACTACATACTTGCACACGCATACAAACGTGAGTATGAGTTCATGTAATGTCGATTGTCTGTGAGTGAGCAAGGTAATATCCATTCAACCTCTGAATTAGAAATAAACACGAAAAATAAGTGCATTGCACTCTTATGAAATGTAATATCTAAATAATCATAATTCCTTGATCTTGAGTCATTACATGACATTAGTAACCATTAGTAACACCTCATGATCACTCTGGAAAATGACATTTCATTCATTATCAGTTGGCAGTCAATTCGTCCTTCTCAAAGTCAGATCTTCTTGAGACGTCATTTCCGGTGCAATCCTTGACCTGTCATAGAAGACGTTTGAAAGGAATGCGGTAATTCCAATCGTGTCTGTCTTTAAGCTCATGTTCATATTAAAAAGGTAAATTCTTCTTCACCCTCTCCTTACTGTGTGAAGAAACAAAGGCTGAAAAAGATCAAGTTTAGCCGATGTCTCTGAAAACATGACACAAACAGATATTTTGTATTTTGATGAATGCTTATATATATATATATATATATATATATATATTATATATATATATATATATATATATATATATATATATATATATGTATATATATATATATATATATATATATATATATACTATATATACATAGTTATATATATAAAACTATATATATATACGCTGTATATTGATTATTGCAATAAAGATAGGTCTCAGTAGGTGTATGGAGCCGCTAATTTTGTGGAAGTTACACTTCATAGGTGGTTCATCCACGACTCAACAGTTAAAAAAATGTTTGTGACAACGACTGTTTACTTTTCTTTGTGACTAACTCTCGTTAGAGGAAAAGTCTTAATTTATAGTGTGTGTGTGTATGTGTTCGTATATGTAAAAAACATTGGGTAGTTTTCGCACGAAGATACAACCATATAAAACAGAAAGTTTTCCAGATGATTATGCATTAAAATTCCTGTCCTTCAAAATAACGACCGCTTATGCTTTAACAAATGGCCTTCTTTTTCGGGAAACGTTCCATTGTCATGTTTCATGAACAGAAAATCGTGAGGTCCTGAACGAGCGAACCACGCTCGTGACTGTTGTGGGCTTTTGCAACGCATTGCAGCGCTTGTGTAAACACAGACTCGGCAAAAATAGCCGATTCGGTAATAGTAGAAATCAGGTAATGTAACAAGTCTGCAAACTTACTTTTAGGTCATTACCTGTGCAATGTTGTATGCCTGATTCCTGTCGAAAAAAGAAGATATTTTACTTTTTTTTTGTTTTTTTTTAGAGAAATAATGGAAATTAGTTATTCCTGGAATTGTTCTTACTATATGGAATAGCTTGTTGAAAAATTTTACAACGTAACTTGTTGAATGTTGAGTAGTTTAGGATCGTTCGCAGTTTCAATAATTGTTTAAAAGACAAGCAATTTTCTACTTACGGGTAGAAACAGACGTATGGAAAATAATAATGCGAATGAACACGTCCAATAAAGATCGGGTGTTTTCGTACTAAATAAACTACTTGTTGTTATTCCATAAAAAGTTAACATTTTGAGTTTTTGCAGACATATTCTGAATGTGCGATTCAATTTTCATTCACCAAAATTCGTTGTCGTCTAAATATATTACGTAAAAATTAGGGTAGACATAGAAGATATTCCTCCCTTTCATCATTTTGCTTTCTATTTTGTCACCGAAATATCAAAATTCTAAATTGCAAATATTTTACGGGAAATTATAAAATTCTTGAACTGAACATACGTGATTAGATATCAACCGTTAAGGACCTTGATTGTCACTGACCATAAGTTTTTTTTTGTGCAAAAAAAACATCAAAAGTTTCCATATGAAATCAGAGTTCAATATCTGGCAATGAATAATGATATGCGTTTTCCCTAAAAGAAATTCTTTCGACGTGAAGTCATTTCTTGGAAAAAAAGAATTTAGATTATTTGTTTATTCATTCCACTGAGGTATGGTTAAGTATATTCTTCATAAAGGTAACATTGTATAGTCTTAGTATAAAAGTCTTATGTATCTCTTTACTAAGAAGCTGATGACTAATGTATCACTAGGAAGCCAGTTGATGATTTGCATTATTTATATCACCGTGGTTATTGAGTAGTAGCAATTCATTCTAATTTTCAAAAGGCTATTTGCGAGTCTAACCTGTCCATAAACTCATTCACTCATTAGTGATTCAATACCTGTCACGCTCCGGTAATGAGATGATGAATAAAGATGTGTTCTATGGAGCATACGAAAGACCGGTAGTGTAACAATGCGGTTTGGAGTTTCCGAAATCTGCGGGTTCTTTTGACAGAAGAGGAACCCATAGCACTTTCTAAGGACCCGAGGCGTCTGCATTAGTAATCAGAAATGCCTTTGGACGTACAACTTTTTGGTGTGACTCTCGAAATGAGGAAATGAGGGAACGGGAATAGATCAAGAGACAACGAGAGGTGAAGAGGTCTCTAGCGATCGAAGCTCCGAGATGCCTTCGAATGTAATTACAGGTCGGGTCACGAAATGAGGAACAAAAAGATAATGACTTGAAGTAGTGAAGAAATAAGTAAATAGGCTAAGTGATTATCGACGGCGTAACGGGAAAGGTAAATAAAATACGTGTTGCCTTTTGAGATACTTAACATTCTGCTTGTGCTTGCGATTGGCTTTACAGATGCCATTTGGTGCCATTTTGCTCCAAGTTCACGCTGTGCACATTTTGATAATTTCATTCTTTTAAATGCTGGCAGGGAGACAGTTCAAATGCCAGTAACTTACCTAGGCCATAAATTGAAAGAGTTGGAAAGGATTGTGAGTGTACTGGATTAAAAAGGAAAAAAAAAAGCCCATTTGCTACTATAGAAGGTTTCGAAAATCTCTAATCCTTTGCTGGACGTGGCTTGCTTTAATTATAGATCGAAAATTTTATAATTAACCTCGTACTAGCTTAAAAAGGACAAATGACACGTAGCATACCTAGTTTATAGTATTGGTAACAGAGAGAGAGAGAGAGAGAGAGAGAGAGAGAGAGAGAGAGAGAGAAAAAAAAATTCCTAATGACCAAACTAAGTACCTTGAAGCATCCGCGAGTCCCATTTTCTCCGGTCAGCTGGCTGCTGCCTTTTTGGCTGATCCCCGAAGGGGAGACTGAAGAAAGACGTTGGTAATCATGTGGTCAATAGGAAGCCCTTAAGGAGCCGATCTTATTTACGGTCAATAACGACACATGAAACTCATTTTTCTTTTTTTCTCTCTCTGCGGGAACGCGGTTACCCCCTCTTCTAATGACTCGGGAACGGCAGGAATATTGTGCGGTCTAAGACAATGTATAATTAAACTGATGTTTGTAATTAGGTTAAGAGTGAAAGTTCACTGGTCATTAGCCAGGGAGATGGATATGCTATCCACCTAAGGGTTCCGTAAATAGATCATTTATTTCAAGGGCTTCAGACCTACTTTGCCTGCAGAATCGTGGTTTTGCACCCATGACAATTAGTAAGAGAGAGAGAGAGAGAGAGAGAGAGAGAGAGAGAGAGAGAGAGAGAGAGTATATTTACTTCATGGTTTTTCCTTGACCTATCAATTCTCAACTGTGATCGAACTTATATCAATGATGATCGAACACATATCTATCCTTGTGTGTATATACATGTGAGAGAGAGAGAGAGAGAGAGAGAGAGAGAGAGAAATGTGAAAAAAAAATATTACGAAAATTATTGATTGCACCCGCAAAGCCCCTTCCTGAATTAAAATCAACTCAAAAAATAAACATTGCAGGTCGTGCATGGTGAAAGCAGAATAAAATTTTGAATTAGGTAAGACAGCGTGTCGGAAGTGACATTTTAAGTGAAGCATTGCTTCTCACGCGCAAAAAAAGTCAATGGAATGGCCAACAAAGGAGGTGCCTAAAGCCAGCAAAAGAAAAAAAGGAAACAAAAGCTACTTGTTGAATGATGAAGAGACACTACGTGAGGTGGATTCTGCTTCTTGAGAAAAATAGAGCAAAAAGAAAAAAAAAAGGGAAGAGGGATGTGAAAGTGAAATAGAGTAGCTGTTGTTATAAAAGATTCGTTTTCTGTTTATTTAATTTTTCATGGCTCGAACATATACTCTTATGTTAGTTAAGTAAATTATAGCAACGAGCAAATAAATATTTTCATAAATAAATCGATGGATGATAAGATTAAAAAATAACCACTGAATAAATATCACGTAAAATGTCATAGATATAATAAAGAAATTTAATCTAAAATTATGTACCCTTAACTAGGTTAAGTACACCGTTAAAGTATACACGTTTTCATATTTCATATAAGAAAATAGAATTGTAATATTTCAATACAAAAAAAAAGAAAGGAAATAGTAATTACGATTTTTTCTTCCTTTTTAATATCACCACGAAGTGGATATAAGCCCTTCTGACTTGGAACTTGTGGTTTGAGACATCGAATTTATACGTGGAAAGGATTTACAAAACGTTTATAAAAGGTAAAAAATGAAGAAATAAATTGCAGAATGTTGAGAAGATGGTATACGGAAGAGAGGGAGATTGTAAATCTAAGAAAATGGGTCAAAATAGGGGGAAGCTATTTAGAAATAGAGAATGGAAGAATTATAAAGATTTAAATGTAAATGATAAAGTCATTCAAATTTTGATCTTATAGTAAACACATGAGGTAATAGAGGAACATATAAATTAAAAGCTTACGTAGTCGAAGACAGATCGAAATATTCGAAAGAAAATAATGAAAAATGAGAAAAGATAGAAAAGATGCAGCCATTCATCACTTCGTATTTCATCAGCTATGATGATTGTCAAAAAGAAAAAGAATAAAAAAAAAAGTAGGCTGTTGATAAAGACAATCACGTTTGTAGAAAGTGTCTTGTCTGCGAGTGGACAGAGCCGGTTGAATGCTGTGGGATTATCAAACACTGCAATTGCAATGCATTCCGAGTTCTTCTTTGCAATGTCTGACGAGAAAGTTTCCATCGAGAGGGCATCGCTTGACGCCCATCTGCAAGAGTAGGCTTGGCTGGCTTCCATATGCAAAAGAGCTCCAATCAACGATGAAAAGCTGTCCTACTTGAGACTTGAGATGTCCACGAATCTATGACAAGGTTTATTTATCCATTTTATCGTTCAATTACTTATGATCATCTGCGTTTTGATATTACTCCTTTATATTTCATTAGCTTTGGTTTATTCAATCGCAAGCATATTATTTACTTTACGACTCGATCGCTTTTAGATATTACTCTTGTATTTTCTCTCAATTCGGGTTATTTCACATTCAAGTATCTAATTTCGTTATTCCATGTTAGTTATTTTGATGAACCATTGTGCTTTCATAAAGACGAGAGAAAATAAGACCAGCATACATATGGTGGTAAAACTGCATTTCGCATTATCTCAGTGGAATGCTATTGACTAAATAAATTACCTGGATACAGAGGCGGGCCGGGGGCCTGCTTTAGAAGTCTTCGTTAACCGGGTGAAGGTGTTACTAAACGACGCCCTGGAGAATGAAAGCGATTGATGTGCTAAAGAAAACCCGAAATACTTGCCTAATGAAGGAGATTTGTGCTAAGTTGTAGAATCTTTAAAAAGTTTCTCTCATCAGGTCGGGTCTCTCTCTCTCTCTCTCTCTCTCTCTCTCTCTCTCTGTATGTATGTATGTGTAACTCTTGCAACATCAGAACTGAAAGCTGCCTTGCAAGGCCCTTCTTGCCATCCTCCCTCCCCACTCCACCATGGGATCCTTCTCTCGTGTCTTATTCCAACCAGAGCACTCCAGTCTGGTCCTATGCCCCTCTCACTTCCCGACTTCTTTCTTCGTTTCTTTTTGGTTGTTTCCATTATCTTATGTCTCTTTCATCTTGACTGAGAGCTCTGCGTGCGTGGGAATATTTGCAAGATTCGAAAGCAGAGCAAAGACACTGATTGTCATTAGAGGAAAGAAAACGTCTCATTTTGTTTGATCGTCATTTGTGTTTACTAAACGTGCCCATCTCTCTCTCTCTCTCTCTCTCTCTCTCTCTCTCTCTCTCTCTCTCTCTCTCTCTAAATAAAGTAAGGCATTTTCTCATAATGAACACACACTTTCCCTTTAACACATTAGGGTACCTCCTACATGTAAACATTCCTTCATATCCTTTTGAGCATAGTATATCACGTCCTCCATGTGAACGAACCCTTTTATCCCCATGAACACATTAAGCCATTCGCCTGTAATGAACGCAACTTTATTCCTTTGTTCCTTTTCAAGATAAAATGCTAATATGAGTTACACGCAGTTAAATCTGCTTAGTTTCTCAGGTAATTTACTTCTTATGTAACAAATAATTCTTCAGTTTCTTCCTTGGCTTAGAAGTAACAACAAGTGACTCGGTTAAGTGAAACAGTTGATCGTAATTCTCAGAACCACCAAAAAACCCGCAGGGTATAAATGAGTGACATAGCCGAGTCCGAAAAGGTGATATTGTGTTTCTTACATAGTCATTTGGGCAAATTACTTACCCGCACGGGTGAAGGACTGACTTAGAATAATATAAGCCAGTTAAAACAACTTAGCCTGGAGGAGTAACCCAATAAACTTACAGCTTAACCCAACTTGATTCGAAATACCGGTTCAAAATAATATAAGTTTGAAGCAAACCAGAAGCCACCGAATAGACGTAACTTTCATATATTACAGTTTGTGGTCGAAGAACTTGAGGGTAACGAGATCTTGGTTCACTCTCGCGGGAAAGTGATTGTAGTTCTTTTATCAGCAAAAGTTGTGAAGTTCCTGTTAAAGGTCAGAAAATTAGAAACTACCAAGTTGTTGTTTTGTCTTTTTTTGGATTGAAGGAGAATTATACCTCGTTACATTTCTGTATTCGATCATATTTTTCTATCCGTTTACTTAAGAATTTGCAATTTTCGTATGTACGATTATGCTACTATAATCTCTCTCTCTCTCTCTCTCTCTCTCTCTCTCTCTCTCTCTCTCTCTCTCTTCATGGATATACTGTATGCACTAATAGATTATCTTCGGAGGTTTTCCTTAACACTTACTGGAATAGGTTATAATTAGACATATCTTATGAAATTAAAAAGATTAAAATCTGAAGGTTTATGGACCTCTAACTAATAAATATATAAAAGAGACCGTTAAAAAATATAATTATGCTTGTATGCATTCACACCTACGCTCACAGATCCAAAAATTACATAATAATGGATTATATAATTATTTCACATAACTGACACTGAAGCGGTGGTGTAGCCTGTCGTAGGCCGTCGACGTAAGATTACGAAGGAAAAGGTGTCAGTGTGTTAATGATTTCAGAATGAGGTTTAAGCGGTAACTGGGAGTCCTTCCTGAAAGTCAATATTAGCTTTTGCCTGTTTTTTGTAATTTTCTTCTTCTTTTTCTTCTTCCTCTTCTTCTTCTTCTTCTTCTTCTTCTTCTTCTTCTTATTATTATTATTATTATTATTATTATTATTATTATTATTATTATCATCGGTGAATAAAACACGCAATTGCAAGCTTGTAATGTAATAAAAATATTAGGCTTTTTTCGTCGTCTACATATTATTATTATTATTATTATTATTATTAATATTATTATTATTATTATTATTATTGATAAATGAATACGACTGCATGATAATAATGTAAAACAAATATCTGAAACGTAAACCTTACATCTTTATGATTTTTTATACAAACGTTCGCATTGCAGCACAAACACACGATTCGAGCTACTATGAAGCAGATTTAACCTTTCAGGCCTCATTATGACCCATCACAGCTCGTATCAAACTCACCATTGCGATTACCAATAGCCTTTATTATTCTAAAAACTAGGTGTATTAACCCAGCCTTTACCCCTTCTCTTATATCCGGGCCTAGAATTGACATTATTACTTGTTATTATCATTATTTATATAATCATATTGCTTTATCTTCATTATCATAACCTCCTTTCTCCATTTTCATCTTCATTTTCTCATTCGTCTTCTGGATTTTGCAAGCTCTCGTCATACTTATTGTTCTCATTAGGTCTTTTTATTAGAGTATTTACTTTACGAATTAGTATCATTCTGGCTAATTAGTTAAATCTTCTTCAGTGGGATGCTATTTTGTAATCCAAAATGATTTTGTGTTGTATATACCAATTCTCCTTTCATAATAATTTTTCTTTTTAATATTCACCTGTAAGATTATTTGAATGTTGAAGGCCATTAAATATATATATATATATATATATATATATTTTGTGTGTTTTTTGTGTGCGCGCGTGCTCATGTTCATGGAATTTTTCGGCTCATATATGAATGTGAGGTCTTCATTGAGTTATGTATATATATATATATATATATATTTATATATATATATATATATATATTTATATATATATATATATATTAACTTTTTACAAATAATACTAGAAAATATCACTATTGAGAGAGAGAGAGAGAGAGAGAGAGAGAGAGAGAGAGAGAGCAATCCTTTTTTGGACTGAGGACCATAATCCATGGTTAAGCTACATGTTTACGTTCTAGCATAACCTTTCCATAAGGAACCTATAGAAAAAACAACCGAGTTATTAAGGCAAGAAATCTGGTAGCAGTAATCTAGAAAAACGTCCGTGGTCAATCCAGTACTGTAGGCAACGGATGTGGTCTGGAAACTTTATGGTTTTATCATCGTGGACCACAAGGCTTTCCTTTAAATTCCTTTCACCCTCTCCGTTCTGTTCCACAGGTTGTCTTTTCTTCGGGTAGGTCTCTCTCTCTCTCTCTCTCTCTCTCTCTCTCTCTCTCTCTGTCTCTCTCTCTCTGTCTCTGTCTCTCTCCATGCCTGCACTTAAAATCTCCTGGATGCGGGTACCAATGACTTGGCAATGTACACGCTAAGGGTATGAAATGCCCGGGCATTTCAAAGGTGGGCATGAAGGGAGAGAAACTGGAAGGCGCGAAATTTATTACACTTAGCGGGAGCCATTAAACCTCCTTGTAAAGGAATGATCTAAAAGCTTTCGCTTCTTTACTATTTTGAGTCAATTTGGATAGCAATGCTCATTGCCTTTGCAACAGCCCCTCCGTCGAAGCCAATCAATTCGAATCCGTGGTTCTTGAGTGATAGGCTTGCAATGCCCCCCCCCCCCCTTCCCCCAGACCTAAGGGGGTCACTCATTTCCTAATCGCAACATTTTTGATGGCGGAGACATTCGTGGATGGCACCAGATCCAGTTGATCGGTCATAATGGCGGTAAGATGTGGCCACTTGATGAGTCTCTTCGATGGTTTCCATTTACTGAAATTGTGATTTCACAGATTTTCCGTGATCTGGGGAACGTGCTGATGGCGGCACAGTTTTACTGCCAGTCTATATTCAGGCAGTATCATCTTGAGGAAAAGCTCGTCTAATATACTTTGATATATATTCCCTTTCTGAGAGGGAATACCTTAACGTGGTGAAAGGGTTTGTTTATGGGCATGATCGGCAAAGCTGTACTAGTCAGGGACACCATTACTAGTTTGGTGTGCTGAGACCGATCAGATAAAAGTCTCCGACCATCTCCAATCAGCAGTGGCCACCGTGGTAATGAAAATTACATGACTAAGGACCTGAGGCCTATGTCCTGCAGTGGTCTAGAAACGGCAGCACTTGTTGTGGTGGTTGTTGTACATTCCATAACATTCACATTACCCTGTTATGATAAGATTCTATTTCTTCCCAGGTTATTTACTAAAACATGTTTAGATATTAATGTATATTAACCGTTAAGAAATCATTTAAGATTTGGAAAGACAAAATAGCAGTTTTAGAGAATTCTGTGAAAGAAAGAAAAAATGCAGAGAAAATAATCGTGTTTCCAGATCAACAGTCAATGACCGAAATGTTAGCTTATCTTTGATCTAGATCTAGTGAATATTTTACTGATTGCTACCTCGTCTTACTTCTTCCCCATTTTCCGCATTTGTTCTTCTTCCTCCTCCTCCCCTTCTTCTTCTTCTTCTTCTTCTTCTTCTTCTTCTTCTATTACTAGAGAGAGAGTCTTCTTCGAAACTTACCTGTCCTCCGATCCTGTTTTTAATGTTATCAGGCCTCCCATCAAGATTCTCTTAACAATCTATGCCAACCGGTTGAATGAGATTTTCGCTTCCGAACCGGATAGAAATAGAGAGTGGTTGGGCGGTGGGGGCGGGGGGAAATTTGAGGTAGGCCCCTCCTTCCCGCCCCCGGGGGTTCCCTGTTTTCACCCGAACTGGTCAGTCTGCCCATTTCAATGAATGGAGAGTCGAGTGCCGCAAGTTAAATTAGAGATTGATGCCTGCCTGCTCAGTAGCACTGCTAACAGGTGGACTGATTTGACTATTAGTGGGCATTTTCATACTTTTTTGTCTTTTTTTTCTCTCACTTGTGGCCAATCTCTCTTATGTGTCCATCATTAGTGAGGTCCCCCCCCCCCTTTTTTTTGCCATGGTTCTCTTCACATGTGGCCAATCTCTCCTATGGATCCATCATTAGTGAGTTTTTTGCCTTCTTTTCACCATGATTCTCTTCTCGTCTCTTTCTTGCTTTACTTATCTTGTCTTGTCTCTTTTTATCTCTATTTTCCCACGTATGGGAATTCTGTTCTATGGGAACTTTAGCCAGCTAAAGATTTCTTACAATATTTTTGTATATATAAGCAAAACATATATTTGACCACCAGGAATTTGAAAAGACGTAAATTAGCTTCACAGTCTCTCTAGGACTGCATTTGGCACATGCCTCTCTAATTAGAAAGTTATTGTCCGGTTTGTGCATCTAATTAAGCATCAAAAGGGCCTGCCTAATTAAGTCTCTGCTCAGGAACGGCCGCCGGTGCGATGCACATCACCTTCGTTAATGATCGTTTCTCGCTCCATCTTTGGTTATACTGGAGAACCGCTCAAATGGGTCTTCGACTCTTCGTTTTACTCTGCTGACCGAATTCTGAACATTTGGTTGGAGCTGCAGCTGCCTGAAGCTGAGATTCTTGTGGGTTATACTAGGTACTTATGTCATTTGCTTTGCTGACCTAATTAGGAATAATTAGTTGAAGGTTCAAACTTAGGTTTGTGTAAATAATTTTTTCTTGTTATAATTGTATTCACTGCTGAAACAAATTTTGTAATGTTTGATTGCAGCAAGAAAGTTTACGCCTAGGCTTCGAAGCTATATTTGAGAAGGTTATATACAAGTTTTCTAATATACAACAAAATCATTTGGAAAAAGAAAATATACATTTCTAAAATAGTTTATGAGTGAAACTTCGGCATATAAATAAGGTCCATTATAAACGTATTTAACTTTTTTTGACCATTTAGAAATCAAATATATCGAACCATTACTGATATATTGTAATGAAAAACCAAATAAAAGGTAGTTAATTACATCTGTAGTACGAAAGGGGAGAGATAAGGTTTATTACCGTATCTCTCCCCAAACCAAGATCAAAGAGCAAATAGCTTTATGAATTTTGATCTTGAAATGAAGACAAAAAAGTGGATGGTATTTATGTATTGAAGCGTTTGACTGTGAAGGAAACCGCAAGTGGCTCTTGTATCAATGTCCCTGACATTTTGGTAATAAACTTATCCCCGGGTCTTTGAGGGTGTGGCCCGAGGCTGTCTGACATATTGCACTTATTTCACACTAATTCGTGATAGTGTAATTGCAAATTTGATGTTTCTGAGTTCGTCAAAATTAGGGACTGGTAGATATATCGAAAGTCATGACAATTTTGACTTGGAAAACCATAATTAGCTCAACGTAAAATACCATTTGTTAAGATGTAATATATCATAATTATATTAATTTAAAATGTTGGAATTATCTTCAACTCTATCAAAATATCATGATTATCTTGGCCAGGAATTTCTTTATTATCTGGGCATAAAATAGTGGGATAGTTTTGTGTGATATATTCTCTTAAACTGAATCAAGAATTACAAAACGCCATTGAAATTACTGATAAATGATCACTTGCAAATCACTCTTATCGAAACATTCTTGATATTTCTCTTATCATATACACATCAAACATGGCGACGGTATATAAAAGTGATAATTATCCACAAAGGCCAAGGAAATAAAGACTTTCTTCCGTGGTGTAATGCTCAGGGTTGGGCTTGATCGTTCTCAAGTTTAAGCAAATTATATTTTCCCTGAGAGATAGAGTGGGATGAAATACTCTACAAGTCAAAAATGACTCTCTCTCTCTCTCTCTCTCTCTCTCTCTCTCTCTCTCGTATATATATATATATATATACACATACATACATACATACATACATATATATATATATATATATAATTATATATATACAGTATATATATATATATATATATATCTCTCTCTTTATATATATATATATATATATACACGTTATAAGGGAAACTTTGATTCTTCCAATATTAAAAAGACAAAACTGCATGTTGCATAATATGAAAAGCAACTCGTCTCTCTCTCTCTCTCTCTCTCTCTCTCTCTCTCTCAGGTATGCAAGATTTGCCAGTTTTTACCAGAAAACCGAAAGGCTTATGTTGTGATAGGCCAGTAGCAGCGTAGGGCGTGGATACTTAAAATGTTCAGTTTCTCTCCCTTGCTAAAGGGCAGTTGTTGAAGCACCTGTATCGGGTATTACAGCTCCCAGGTCTTCTAGCATTGGCTTTGATAAATGGCGGATACGCTCTGTTCTGATTTTGGGATTCAGAATTTTGCCC
This sequence comes from Palaemon carinicauda, assembly GCF_036898095.1. NCBI lineage: Eukaryota > Metazoa > Arthropoda > Malacostraca > Decapoda > Palaemonidae > Palaemon > Palaemon carinicauda. The sequence goes on from NC_090752.1 coordinate 46,907,799, forward strand.
GCGGCATTGATATGTTAGAGAGAGAGAGAGAGAGAGAGAGAGAGAGAGAGAGAGAGAGATAAATTGTATTTAGTGCAAAGTGAAACGATCGAATTGAAAGCATAATCGCGTTAATAGTTATAATGATGTATGTACCTAGTAATCCATTGTACATTCACTTGCATATGTAATTACACACACACACACACACACACACAATATATATATATATATATATATATATATGATTTATATATATGTATATATGTATTTCTGTGTATACATATATATGTATATATAGATATATACACACACATATATATATATATATATATATATTTATATATATATGTATGTATGTATGTATATATATATAGAAGTGTATGCGTGTTTGTGTTTGTTTGTGTATATACAAATCAGGTTAACCACACACTGCGTTGTAATTGCTTGACTTAACACTGAGTATTACCTTCCATTTCACCATTACATAACCGATAACCTAACCAATCAGGTATAATAACCTCACGAGAAAACAACCTTGCCGGTTATTGCAGCAAGCAAGCCTTGCATCACGGGCAACGGGTTAATGCGCGCCCTTCCACGGGCGCGGGCGACTGTTATAAGACCTTGAAGATCCGATCAAGTCGCTATTAAGACGGGAAAACTAATTTCCTCTCAATTTAAGAAGAAGAAGAAGAAGAAGAAGAAGGATGAGATTTGTATGACGTCCGCTTTATGGATGTAACATTTGATTGAATGTTTGATATTGGATGTTGAGGATGTGATTGTGATGTTTGTGGTGAAGATGGTGATGGTGATAGTGTCGAGGAAGATGATGTAACTATTCATATAGAAGGTGATGGTAAGAGTCAATTTAAGATTCTAGTGCTTAGGGGGAAAATTATGATGAGAGTAATGTTCAAGAAAATGTTGGCGTTGATGATGACACAAATGTTTTCACGATAGAGATGTTAATGGAAACCAATTTATGAAGAGCTGCGAATAGTGATGGTATTGAATTATACGTTTCTAGGCCCTTACTTAGTTTTCAAGATTTTAAATTAAAATATAGCAAAAAAAAAAAAAAAAATCCTTATTAGCAGTTATGCCTAATAGCTTTCAAAATATAGATAATGACCATAATGATGATGATTATAATGATTATGAATTATGCTTTCAGGCGATTGGTCGAAGGCAAACAATTCCATTTGCAGCGGTCTAGTTATTTGCATAACCTTGTTTTTTTTAAAATTGCGTAGATAATTGTTGTAAAATTTCTTACTATTTACTTAAGATTTTTTTTCCGAAGTTAAAACAGAATTATATATAATTTGCTCTTGAAGGGAAATTGTTGGTGGTATGAAATTCAATATTATTTTTTTTTTTTTTTCAAAACTGAAGGTTATTTTTGGAGAGTTACGAAATAAATAATATCTAATATTCAGACAGTTTGTGAACATAGGAAATCCTATAAAATCATGAAAAATTATTCCAAAAATGTATATTTAGCTTTTGAAGAGAGAATTAATGTTACCATTGTTTTAATTGTACCTATAACGTAGCGGGGCTATGATGATGTTAATCATTATCTTTGACAGTAATTATATTTTAAATAGATATAAGAATGATGATACTGTTTTTATTTTCGACGATACTCTGCCTATTTCACCATTCTCAATTCTCAGAAAAAACAGCTAATCAAAATAGTGCCCATCTATGCACATGATAATTAACCATTATTATTATTATTATTATTATTATTATTATTATTATTACTACTACTACTACTACTACTACTAACAGCTATATGCTAAAACCCTAGTTGGAAAAGCAGGATGCTATAAGCCCAAGGGCTCCAACAGGGTAAACTAGTCCAGTGAGGAAAGGAAATAAGGAAATAAACAAACTACAAGAGAAGTTATAGACAATTAAAATTTTTAAGAATAGTAACATTAAAATGTTTATTTCATATACAAACTACAAAAAGAGGTTTAAACATCCTTCATTAATAAACCACTAATTACTTAAGCCATTTACGGAACAGATGAATAGAATTTCCCCAGACTTCAAGAACGGAAGGGTATCAAGGGGGCGCCACCGTCAGTCCAACTCTCAAGGGCGAGGGCGTGGCGATGCCCAAGTGACGGCCACCACAGTTAGGAGACCTTGGGTTGCAGTCACGCCTGTCTCCGGGGCTGCTGTGGGCACTGGGAGAGTTTGATATAAAGGGATGTCTGATATCTTGGGCTGAAATGGAGGAATGTTGCTTTATCATTCTCTCTCTCTCTCTCTCTCTCTCTCTCTCTCTCTCTATATATATATATATGTATATATATATATATATATATGTAAGATATATATATATATGTATATATATATATATATATACATACACAAACACAAACACAGATATACGAACGAATACACGCTTATAGCATATCAGTTGAGAGAGAGAGAGAGAGAGAGAGAGAGAGAGAGAGAGAGAGAGTACATATATAATTCTAGTAGAGTAATATCTGAAGAGCTGTTGTCACTCAAAATACAAAATAGACTTGTCATACTAAAAGAAATCGAGAGCAGACACACATGACAGAGACACAAATCCACTTTTTCACAGTTAAAAGAACATTTGAAGTGCCGCAGTCACGTGAAATAGTCCCATGTGTTATGAAAAAAGAAAGAATGGAAGGAAGGAAGGAAGAAACATTGGATTTTCTCCATAGCTAAAACTCGGTACTTCCGACCATTGTTTGAGAACAATTTTCTTTCTTATTTTCTATTTGCTGGATACCTCATTTGCGTTTCTCTTCGCCGTTGAGAAAATACTGCTTTTTATCGTATGTTTTCCTTATCTTATTTTGATGATATGGGAAAAATGTATTTTTTTTTTTTACTAATTTTTCTCTTAATTTTTAAAGTCGATTTAAACAGGTTTGACATAATTAAATTTTACCCTTTGTATGCCAGTTCAATTGAAACCCGGTTCTCTCTCTCTCTCTCTCTCTCTCTCTCTCTCTCTCTTCATCTTGCATCATACACCTCTCTTGTCCTGACCCTTCAAGTTGTCACGGCGGTTTACCTGTCACATTTTCTGTGACGAGCGAGGTTCTCTTCGTTGTGAACTGAAGATTCCTGGTGAGAGAGAGAGAGAGAGAGAGAGAGAGAGAGAGAGAGAGAGAAAATATTGAATGTTAGACATTATTCTTTGCTAAGATGATACATTGTATTTATTTGACTTAATTCCTGGTGCAGAAAATGTACAATTTTTACATCCTTAACTTCAGTTATTAATCATTTGCCCTGTCCAGTCCACCAATTGAAAAAGAGTAAGAGAACACTATTTTGAAATAAATTAAGTCGTATACTTTTTATATTTGTATATTTTAACTTTAGATTAATCATTTTCACATATATTTATTTTTTTTATATTTTTTATTTTTTGTGGATTTTAATCTTTATCTCATTACCCATTCACCGACTCTCTCTCTCTCTCTCTCTCTCTCTCTCTCTCTCTCTCTCTCTCCTCTACGAGACTATAACATGTAAATCCCCTTGCATTCTCGCAACCCTTCATTATTTTAGTTGAATCAAACCGCACCCTTCGCTTACCTGAGTAACAGGAACCTCTCACTTCTTTCTGGGCATCTCTGAAGCACCTGCCTGCTTCTTGCTCTTTTGTTCAAAGTATAGAAAATAAATAGATGAATAAAAATACAAGAAAAAGCAGGATCAGGTCGTAATGAAATTTCCGGTGATACTGTGAAATTGCTTACGCGCACACTTGCATGTACACACACACACACACACACACATATATATATATATATATATGTATATATATATTTATATATATGCATATATATACATATATATATATATATATAAATATATATATATATATATATATATATGTATATATATATATATATATATATATTCAAGCATTAAGTCCATTTTGTAACAACAACATGTACAATCTCATAGACATATTTCAAAATGATGGTGTTCGTTAATACACCTGATACCTCAGCCTTTACGGCGAAGTAAGTGTTGACTCGAGTAATCACAGTAATTTCGAATAATCTCTTAATCTCCCTCTCAACCGATGACTTGAGAGAGAGAGAGAGAGAGAGAGAGAGAGAGAGAGAGAGAGAAAGTCGGTGAAGGGTTAAATGTCTTGTGAAGGTACTTGTAGGAGTGCAGGGGTGGGTGGTTGTCGTTGGATGTAGGAGGGGTGGAAGTAGGAAAGGTGAGATATAAGAAGACACGAACTGATATGTACCTTATGTCATGGCGAGACAGAGGTGGAAGTCGAGAGACTTCAAGTGTTGTCATGTTCCCTGTCTGTGGAATACGAAGAGGCGTCTCTTTACTGGGAAAAGATTTGTTGGAGTTTCCTCAGAAGATTTAAGTTCTATTACTAAAGTGGAATTTTTTTTCCATTTTAAATGGATCTTTTTCCCTTTTGAATCGATCTTTTTCTCTTTTAAATGGACCTTTTTCCCTTTTAAGTGGATCTTTTTCCTTTTTAAATGGATCTTTTTCCCTTTTAAATGGATCATTTTCCCTTCTGAATGGATATTTTTCCCTCCTAAATAGACCTTTTCCCCTAGTAAATGGACCTTCTTCCCTCCTAAATTGATCCCATTCCTCATAATGGATTTTCATCTCCTAAATGGATCCTTATCCTCTAATAAGGATCTTTTTCTCTTAAGGAAATGGGCATTCCAGTATTGTCCTTATGAAGAGACCTCTCTTCCTGTTCAACTAAGAGGATTCCTCTTTCTCTAGATGGATCCTAAATTCCTCGTACTGGTACAATTCCCTCCTAGCTTGATCTCCTTCCCCCTGAAGAGTGCATTTTCTTCCTAGATAATTTTCTTCCTGAAAAGGAGGGTTGTGATGGCCTATTGGAAATGTCTCTTCCTGGCGATCTGCCAGACTGGGGTTCGAATTTCGCTCAAGGTCGATAGCTTCTTGTAGTGTCCGCAACCTCGCCATCCTTGTGAGCTAAATAGGCGGGTTTGGGGTAGCCTATAGGTGTACGTGCTGAGTCATCAGCAGCCATTGCCTGGCCATCCCTGGTCCTAGCTTGGACGGAGAGGTGGCTTGGACACTGATCATATGTGTATATACTTAGTGTCTATGGCAATGTATTGCTAGCAAGGGCATTGCCACTATCCCTTGCCTCTGTCATTCATAAGCAACCTATAAAACTTTTAAAATATCCTAACAACTGGAAATGGATTAGTTCTCTCCTAGGCGGATCGTCTTCCTCATGGAAGGATCCTTCAGCTCCTAGATAGATTATTAACTTCTTGATGGGAACAGTTTCCCATCCTTCAATGTTAGACATCGTTCCCCTTGGCTATGAACTTCGCACGTGAGGGAAAGGTCATCTGGGTACTCACGGTGTTTTGTAGATCAGGTGGGACACGATCGTCATTTCTTTCGATTCTTTCCTTTTTACCTTGGCGATTTCGTGCAAGAAGCCGGATTTCTTCTTTGTGTTCTATTCCAGATTCGTGGAAGATTCAAAGTTTTTTTTTTACGTTTTTATTTTGTAGGAGGAAAATTCAGTCGTCTGAGTTTTCATGTTCTATTTGTCATTTCGATTAAGTGAAATGAAAATTCCGAAGTTCAATCGTTTTCTAATTTCTCGCTGGCTTCATTTCTTAGACGATTTCGAAATTTTGAAACTTTCTATTTTATTTTTTGAAAGACATAAACGTGTATTATAAACAGAATGGTTTGGAAAAAATGGGTTTAAATCAGTAGTTAGTCTCATTTTTAGTGAATAATTATTAAATTTTTTTTCTCGATGGATGCCATTTTTTTACCTTGATAAATTTTCCGGAAGTCGTGACTATTTGGTATTCTATAAGCAGGAGATTATTTCCTTCATTACGCGAACTTTGGAGTTTTGTATTTCTTCCTAACGAGAAAAGTTAGGGGAAACTTAAAAAAAAATCATTTGTAATTTGTTTCAAATTGCCCTGGATTCACCTTGGCATTTATACATTTGACTTCTTTTCTAACTTGGGTTCATTTATAAATAAACTGAATGTAATGATTTGTTAATTTGATTTGTTCTTTACATTTTCCTTTCATTATCATCATTAACCATTATCTCTATTTATTCTCGTTTATCATAAATGAAGTCTATTCAGAGAAAGATTATTAAGAAAATAAAACATTTGCTCCCAATCTTTGTTCATGATATCAACAAGGAAAACAACAAAAAACAGCAATAATGGTTTTTCTTAGCATGAAAGTCTAAAACTTGGATGCAATTGAAAAGTGAAACTACTGGAGCAAATTGTCTAGAGATTTCTCCAGGCCAGGTGTAGCTACTTTCGTGTAATCATTAATTAGTAATAACAGGTATTTAAGAGACGGAACTCCCCAAGGGCCAGATAAATATCAGAGTAAATACGTAAATACAACTTTTTTTTTTTTTTTTGCCAAAGAGACTTTATATCAATAGCATCAATTATAATAGTCTAGGTACAAGACTTGTTTAAGGTTTGCTGTTTTTAAACTTCAAATAAAATACAATGAAGATATAATATATAACTGATAATGATGACGATGATGATGATGATGATTATTATTTTTATTATCATTATTAAGGTGACGATGATGATGATGATGATGAAGATTTTTTAATTTTTTAATCACGGCCTACAGAAACTTTTGGTTTATAGTGCGGTTCCGGGTTATTATTATTATTATTATTATTATTATTATTATTATTGTTATTATTATTATTATTATGAAACATCGCAAAACAACTGATTCCCTTTTTAACTGATTAAACCCTACGTATTGATAGCTATAATTTCTGTACCCGATTATCTTTAAAGGATATCTACTAGTTTATCATTAACTTTCTTTTAAATCTTCTATATCTTTTTATATGTAAATCAGCCACTTCTATGGGAGTATCAGTAGTTAGTTTTTACCAACATTGGTTTCTCGTAGAATGGCAGTCATTTTCTCCTCCAGTGGAGAAAAACTTACACTTGATCTATTAATATTTTCTCATCAAGTAGTGTTAATAACTCCCCTACACACACACAACCACTCTCTCTCTCTCTCTCTCTCTCTCTCTCTCTCTCTCTCCATCATAACCGAAACCCTACACTTGTTTTGTCTGGTCATCTCCTCCCTGTCTCCCTATCCATCCTCTATTTCCAGCTTCTCCCCCTCTCCTTGCCTCCTCTATCCTCTTCTCTCCCTCACCTCTTCCATCCTCTACTCTCCCTCTCCCCCCTTCTCTCTCCAGCATCTCCCCCTCTCCCTTCCCTCTCTATCCTCTACTCTCCCTCTCCTTCTCCATCCTCTACTCTCCCTCTCCCCCCTTCTCTCTCCAGCATCTCCCCCTCTCCCTTCTCTCTCTATCCTCTACTCTCCCTCTCCTTCTCCATCCTCTACTCTCCCTCTCCCCCCCCTTCTCTCTCCAGCATCTCCCCCTCTCCCTTCTCTCTCTATCCTCTACTCTCCCTCTCCTTCTCCATCCTCTACTCTCCCTCTCCCCCCCTTCTCTCTCCAGCATCTCCCCCTCTCCCTTCCCTCTCTATCCTCTTCTCTCCCTTACCTCCTCCATCCTATACTCTCCCTCTCCCCCCTTCTCTCTTCAGCCACAAGAGCCACCTCGGAGGTATCTCTCGATGACACTTAACTTGCATCTCATAGATAGGGGAAGTTAAGAAGCTCGTTTTAGCATTAAGAAAAGGAGAAAAAAAAAACCTGCTCTCATATTCCAGCCATGTGACCTGGGATTTCAAGATAGATCGGTATCAAACCCGGCCCTTTTATAGGCCTACTTTCTATTCCTTACTTCTTTTTTTATTATCTCTTTAACATGTTGGCGTGGTTTGATAACGTTCTTGATGAGTCATTACGCCAGATTTGATTGTGATGTAGCATTGGAATTATACGCTGTTGATATAATATATTGTATTTGTTAATATTCATAAAATTCTCTTTGCTTTCTTTAGCCCGTTGGCAACTATGATGGTACACTTCAATGAGCATTTTAATGATTTAGTAATTCTAATCATAAGAATAGAATGTTTTTCAAGTTTTGTTCATAAAATTGATTAGTGAATTCAATGTTGATGATGATGATAATGATCATGATGATAATGATGAAGATGATGATGATGATTATTATTATTATTATTATTATTATTATTATTATTTTAAATGAGTACAAGAAGTGACTTACTGTAAGGATCTTTTCATTAAGATCTATACAGAGAAGTCTTGAGTAAATAATACAATATTCCCAGTAGGAATCTCAGAAAAAATTCATCAACCTGTAGCCTTGGATTTTTAAACATATACTACATATAATCTGTAGTATTAGAAGTAGTAACAAGAGTATCATTATTATGATTATTATTATTATTATTATTATTATTATTATTATTATTATTATTATTATTATTATTACTAGCTAAGCTACAACCCTAGTTGGAAAAGCAAGATGCTATAAACCCAAGGGCTGCAACAGGGAAAAATAGCCCTGTGAGGAAAGGAAATAAGGAAATAGATAAACCATCTGAGAAATAATGAACAATCAAAATAAGGTATTTTAAAAACAGTAACAACATCAAAACAGATATATTTTATATAAACTATAAAATGGTATGTTAATGATATTTAGAAAAATAATTGTTTTATATAAACAGAAATAACTCATTTTGCATAAAATTCTTACACATGCTTATGGAATTCAAGAAGCTCTTGACTTGACTAGCAATTGCGATGCTTTGATTCGACTAAAACCTTGGATTTTAATTGGAATATCTGATGTGAATAAACAACGGCATTCGGAGAAAGTGTCTGAAGGTAAGAATCTCTTAATTGATTTGGTCGTTAAAGGCTGGTGAGGTCTACACATCAGATGGGTGGAGGATCCATTCCGTTTTTAATTAGAGTAGATTTTTCTCTGCACTTTTACTTACTGATACATTTTATTTCGTAATGGATCTTTGCTAGTTAAAAGTACGAAAACTTAATTGTTATTTATATTAGTTATTGATTCATTAATAATTATTTTTTTGATAGCCAGTTTGTATACATGAGAGTATCCTTGACTTAAAAACAGAAACTCTCAGGCAGATAATAAAGTTTATCATCCTTAATTTAAATATATATATATATATATATATATATATATAAAATCAAGCAGATAAAGCTGAATTCAGATTAACTTTTTGAAAATTAGCAAAAAAAGCAATCGCAGTTCACTATAATAAAGTTTTAATATATGAATCAAATATTGATTTGAAAAGGAATTTGGCCAAGATCATGACCTCCTTATGCTAAAAAGATAAAAAGAAAAAAAAAATTTTTGAACATGAATAACGTTTCTAAGCAAGAATATAAAATAGTAGATAAGAATGGAATCAAACACGGATGAAATCGATGAAAAAAATATAAGAATAATCATAAATCCTTGGGCCAAGAGTAACCCAAGAGAACCAAAATATTTGTCGTGGCATTGTTGACGCATGCGCGTTGGCATCCCACTTTCTCTGGTAGTTTAAGTGGCACATTCCGTTGGTGTCTCTTCGCAGTAAGTAGTCCAGTGTCGTTTGAGGTTTTCGCAGGAAGATCTGTCTATTTCTTTTAAGAAGGATTGTAAACAATGACTCTCTCCTTACGCAAATAGAACGTTTCCCATTGGATGAAGAGAGATGATTATTGTGACAAAACAATTGTCTGGTTTCATTGTTATTATTATTATTATTATTATTATTTGTTTTTCTTATTATTAATAGTTATGGCACCCAAATCAAATGCTTGAATTAAGAGAATGATTTGTGAAGGATTTTTTTTAAACAATGATCTTATAAGGGATTATAAAGAAGCCATGTACCACAAACAAAATTAGACGAATAAAACTGAAATCCATATTATACAGCAATATCAATTACGCTTTATTTATATAAAAAAAAAACGATTGGAGGCCTATCATCTTAGTGAAGTATTATTTTAGAAAAGAGACGATATATATATATATATATACACACATACACACACACACACACATATATATATATATATATATAGTTAGTTCACATATCTGATGTACCCTTCATAAGTCATGAAAAAAAATTAATGTAACGGTATATGCAAGGATAGGTCACCGAACTGGTTTTCTTAGGCCATAATGTAAGGGTTGTTTTCATAAGGTCACCTGTCGTGTTTATGCAGATGCAGACAGCATAGATGTTCATTCTATTTTTTAAAGAGGGATATCTTGTGCGTTTTTAGCAGATTAGTATTGTCATGGATAGGGAAATAGAATTTATCAGTACAGACACCCATATATATATATATATATATATATGTATATATATATATATATATATATGTATATATATATATATATGTATATATATATATATATATATACACACACGCATTCATAGACTGTACGTATATGTTCGTATATGTGTTCATGCGTGTGAATAGCGACACTGTATTTGTATTTCCAGAGAAGAACAGAAAGGCTGAAGTAATCGTAAATGAATTCCTGAAAAGCAACATTGAACGGAAAAGAAACAATGGTTTTCCCAGTCATGAACAAATAACATCACTCGGCAGAAAGAAAAAGAACATTGCGTTCAATCGTCTTTTTAAAACCACACGTTCAGCGTTTTTTTTTATTTTGGAAACCGATAATGGAAATGCGTTCTCTTCCTCAATAAAAAAAACGTAAAGAAATCTAATTCTTTATCACTATTTCCACTTTCCGATCTCTGCTTATCATCTTGAATTTGAGGTTTAGAGGAAATATTTTCTATTTTTATCCTATTTCAGATCGGTTTATTAGGAGCATTGAAACTACCATGAGACAAAAATTACTTTGACATAAAAAGTACTTTATTAAAAATTCTTGGTCTTGTGGCTTTTTTATTTCTTGGAGCTCTTATGATAGTCTCCATAAAAATTAAACCTTTGATGGTGATTTTGAAGATGGCTTTTTCTCTTTTTAATTTCACGCGTTAATATCGAATATTTGAAACCTCGAACTTTCTGACGAGTTACGAACATTTGTCTGGGATTAACAATCACAAAAATGTTTAGATTTTCCTCTTTAGTACGAGGAGCCTGTAACATGGGACACAAATGAGAGAGAGAGAGAGAGAGAGAGAGAGAGAGAGAGAGAGAAATGCAAATACATTTTCATTGACAAGATTAATTCAGTAAAGCTTTCACTTTCTTATTATACTCTTTGATTAAAAAGCGTTGATAACTCTCACTCCTTTATCTTGAGGTCTTTTCATCTCACAATTCGACTCCGTTTCATCGCCGTTGTCGGAGCGAACTTGGCGGAACAACTCTCAGCTTGCTCTTTGCCGCTCGGCTGGATCCTTAGATAAGTCAGATCTCGAAACGAATGTCTGAAGGAAACAATTGATTTTGTCGTTATATTGTCTTTGACGAAGTCTTTCATCATCATCATAGGGGCCTATTATTTCTCCTGATTTCTTAATATTTTTCTTTTATATTCTTGTAAAGGTTCTTTCATCATAATCTTTTACGTTTCTTACGGTCCCATTTTTCGAAAGAAAAAAAAGTCATATAAAAAGATCGAATATTTAATCCTTTCGTATTATATTTCCTTTTCCCCTCACAACTTATTCATAACCCCTTCTTTGTTTACCAGTTTTTATCCTTATTCCTTTCCTTTCGTCCCATTTCTTCCTCATCTCTGAATACACAAACTCATTCATTTTCTTCACCTCACTCAATCATTCTCCTTATACCACTTATCACTCATCTCTAACTTCATCCCTTTCATCATTCATTTTCCCAACATGGTCTCAGCCCTCGCCAGAACTCCGTGTCAATCCTGTGGTTTCTTCTAACTTGATTAAAGACTCCGATACCTTTCACTCAACCTTAGGACATTTGATCAAGTCTGACGTAACGTTTGGCGAATTTGATACGTTTTCTACCTGTTCCGTTGTCACTTTCTCACTATTTAATAGTTTGGTTATCGATTTGATTTGATTTAGTAATTCGTCAATATGCGAGATTATTCGATTTTCTTGTTTTATGACAGAAAATATTTATATATATTATAGGTGTAATATATATATATATATATATATATATAAATATATGTGCGTATATATATATAAATATATATATATATATATATATATTGTGTGTGTGTGTGTGTGTGCGTGTATATGTGCATGTGTATGTGCATGTATATGAACATTAGAGAGAGAGAGAGAGAGAGAGAGAGAGAGAGAGAGAGAGAATGAAACGCGTTAAACCAGCTGCCAATGCAAAGAGACTATGAGCACCTGAAGAGTAAACCCTTTATGGATAGGACTTCGTCTTTGGCATCCGGCACAACAGGATTCCTTCAGGTTTTTCAATCCTTTTTTTTTTTTTATTCTGAAATTTGGTTTCAACGACATTCATTGTCCCACTTTCTCCATTGTCACTTCCACTTTGGTATTTGTCACTCGTCTTATTTTTTATATGGTTAGAAAGCTGATTTGCATTTGTAAATTTTTTTTTTTAGAATTTTTTCGATGATAATGAAGATAAAATCTCCAAGAATAAATACGTGATGGATAAGATGTCAATGAGTTTTAATTAATTAAAATAAGATTATCTCATGATTTGCAAGAGAGAGAGATAGACAAAGTGAAAGAGTAATATTAGTCAATTCTGAAAATAATAATAATAATAATAATAATAATAATAATAATAATAATAATAATAATAATAATAATAATTTGAAAAATTCACATTATATAGCAAACTATTTTGTCTGTACCTGAAAGTGAAGTAAAACATAAATCAGAATTAAATAAACCTTCAGGTCATATGAAAAAACTGAATAAATAACTCCTCCTTATCTCACCTGATGAGGATTAAGATAGCAAGTAAATGAAATTGCAGAGGAGGAATGAGAGTTAGGTAATGTTGTATCCTCATCTATCACTCCCTTCCAAGTGAGTCCCTACTTTGCATGCAAATGATCTGTTCCCACCTCGTCCGACCTTTGCAATTAACTTTTTGAAGTTTGCTGTTATCTATAGCTATCTTTAATGAAGGCTGGGAGGTATTCAATAAAGATAGTTTATATCATTGGGTAGCAATTTTCAATGTTAGCCACTACTACTACTTGACTTTTATCATGAAGAGACGTGAGCTCTGAAGGAACTGAGGAATTATATAAGCTCACTTATATAATCTAATCCTTTACTAGTTTTTATACGGCCTCGTTTTAACCCATTACCCCTGATATTAGACTGCCATTCCTCCTCCGTGCGGGGAGTATATGCTTCCAAATACACGCTTTTTAGATTGCAATTAGAGGTTACGAAAGATATAAACTTTGATGTTTGTTTTTGTGTGTAATTGAAATAATATTTTTAGCGTATACCATGAGCAGCAATACGTAATGGATCCATGGTATAATTAGTTGTTGTTTTTGTTGTTAGATTATCTACTATAAAAAACTACTAATGTAGACCTGCTAATAATAATAATAATAATAATAATAATAATAATAATAATAATAATAATAATCAAAACTGTTATAATAGTTACTGCATTTTATTTTTTGACTTTAAAGATGATCGTTGTCGTTCTAGGAATCGTTTTTGGAAGATATAAAGCTTCAAATTTTGACAAAAACGTCGGGTAAAACAGTCATGTCATCAAAAATATGAATATTAATCGACTCTTGTATCATGCTTAGCAGTAATTTCTTTGGTAGTTATTTAGAATTGTGATATTTTCATTTATTTTCGATAACCAACTATAGATATGCATACATAAGCACACATATATACACGCATATAATGTACATATATATATATATATATATATATATACATATTTGTATATATACATATCCATCTATCAATATATATATATATATATATACATGAGTTTATGTATGTATTTACATATATACAAATTGAGAGAGAGAGAGAGAGAGAGAGAGAGAGAGAGAGAGAGAAAACTAAAAACCAATAATCAGCCTCTTCAGATTAATGGACAGATACGCCAGATGACATTCCTATGACGCCTACACGCGTTCTTCGACATGACTTTCTAAATGGATGCTTAAGCGCTGATTTAAAGGAACTAACTGTGCAGACTCTCTCTCTCTCTCTCTCTCTCTCTCTCTCTCTCTCTCTCCATAGAATCTCCTTAAAAGATAAGATTCTTATTTAGACTCTTTTTTATCGAACCTTGCAATTATTATCGGGCATCTACAGTCTTGATCTTAATGCTGGTGCCATCTCTAAGAACCCTCTGGAATAAGTTTCCAGTGGAAGATAAGGTCAATTTATTAAGAGCCTTTTACCAGAATGTGCAATCTATGCACTTAAAGTACTAAGGCATCTTTGCTCGAGTTGGTGTCTCCTGGGGACCTATTTTTCTTTTGATCTTTAGATGAAGTTTTGTTTGCAATGAAAGATATATGTTTTAGCAAAAACATATTTCCTACAGTTAGAAACCCCCCTTTTTGCTGAAAATTCTTTCACTCGTGGCTGAAAATATTTCTCCAATAAGTTTTGATTGGACCACAGAACAGATATATAAAATGAGAAGTATTTTAACATTTTTTTTAATGGTTATAGTTTCTCTACGATAATGATTCTAATCTCAAAAGCCGATACTTATTCCTGTCACAATAAGAGGTTTTAATTGGATGAAATGATACAGGAGTTAGAAATAATGGACTTTCTTCAACTGGGGTAACCTTATTAAAATTCCTGTCTCCTTCAAGTCATTCTATTAGGTGCTTACCTTTTTCATTCCCTTTTTGAAAGGCTTCTGTGGAATGGAATGCTATAATAGGAGTTGAAGTGGGTGAGAGAAACTTTTGGAAGATGACTTGCACACAATGCTCACTAATGGGCAAAAAAAATGGATAGTACTAGGAGTTGAAAATACTTAGAAAATGGGAGAGCTGTCATATAATAGGAGAGAGAGAGAGAGAGAGAGAGAGAGAGAGAGAGAGTGTGTGTGTGTGTGTTTGTGTAGACATGTCCAATCACCAGTATGCAGCATCTACGTGAGAGATTTTCCGATAGCCTAAACACAAATGTACGCACAAATGATGCATCTTGTTACTGTCAATAAAGGTTTAACACTGATGTTCGGGAATTTTTGTTTTGTATGTTCGTTCGTCTCTTTCGCTCCATTGGTTGATTCTATTATTTCGATTGCAATAACAAGGGATATCCTTAGATTCTATCCTTGGGAATTAGATGATTATCGTCGATCATCATGGGAGGAATTTCTCTTAGATTTTGATGTTAGAATCAACGAAGGGATTATATAATGGTGAGGAAATTATTAGAATTTTATTTTAGGGAAAAAATCTTCCAATGAGTGAGGAAACCACATTTTTATGCTTAAAAATCAAGTAATCATCGACCATCGTAGCAAGGAATTTCCCTAGATTTGAGCTGAACTAATAGACGAATTCCCGACCGTGTTTAGGAATTACCTAAGATTTTATTTAATGGAATCTAAGAAGTAATCGCAAAAGATTCATTAGATAACATCCTTAGGGGTCAAGCAACCGGTGATTAATGTAAGATGTAATTTCCCTTGGTTTGACCGTTATTAACCAAGGATTCTTTGATTACCTTCTTAAGGGATTCCCTTAAATTACATCTTCAAGACTCAAGGAACTCGCAACCGCATTCAACACAAATTTCACTAGATTTTATTCCTCTAATGTAGCACATCCTTCGACAATCTAGAAAGAGTTGAGGATTACATCGAAGCGTAAGGGTGAAGGGTCATCCTTTTGAGAGTTGTCCTACTGACGCCGCATGGAGTTACCCTTCCTTAATTTAAACTTTCTATGTCGTTTACATTCCTTTTTAACTCATCCTCGTAACCCTCGCTTCATCTTTCTTCCGAATGTAGGAGAGTAGGTCAACGTCTTCAACATGTAGCTTAGTAAAGACTGGCTTTCGTTCAACGTTTTTCTTTATTCTCCCCCTTTTTATACGAAAGAAAGTTTGTCCTGGTATGTGTAAGTCCCTGGGACGTGAGTTGAGGGGACAATTGAGTATTTTGTCTTGGCGGCTCCCTACTCGTCTGTAATGGGCATGGGGCATTCGGGGTATTAGAAAGTTGAATGGATAATGAATGTTACTTAGGTAATCCTGGAATACGAGGCGATTATCCATTTTGGCGTGGGACAGGTATTTTGACACCTTTTCCAAATGCTTTATTTTCTAAATCATTTAGATATTTTCTCGGTTTAGTTTCTTCAGAAGCATAGAGTTTATTGCATATATAATTGAAATAGTTGTAATACTAATCTTAAATATCCATCTAATTAAGGAGGATGTTCCTTTTATTGCCATTATATCTAAAAGAACTATAGATCGCAATTAAGGCATGAAGGCGTAGAAATTATAGATATACTGTATAAGTTTTGTAGGGCTGAAAAGCACCGAAGTTACATTTCTTTGCATGAATAAAAAATACTGATTTCTTATATAGATATAATACCAAACCCTCAATGTCGGCATTAAAAAAAATACTTTTATACAAATAATTTTGCCTTAGAAAACCTACTCATTTTGGATCAATGAAGAGAATAAACTTACTGTGGATTAGAACAAACTGCTCAGTACGAATAAATTTCACATTTATATTGTTTTAGTTTTTATCTGTTAAAAGTTTGCATTCTTTATTATATCTTAACCCACTGCTTCATTTGAATTGGTTATTTCTTCCATCTACAAAAACTCCACAATCGAATGTAGGCTATTATTATTATTATTATTATTATTATTATTATTATTATTATTATTATTATTATTATTATTATTATTATTATTATTATTATTATTATTATTTTTTGGAGATTTTTTATCTATTTAAAAATTATAAGGTACCTGAAACACGCAATATTCATAACATAATCATTTACAGTAGTAGCAACAGCACAAATAGCAATTATTGATGACGATAGCAGCGTAATTTGCAAACTTGCAATAGTAGCAAGTAGTGTAGTAGCGGACGTTGTTGTTGTGGAAACCACATTTGAAGAAAGTGTCGAAGAGAGAGAGAGAGAGAGAGAGAGAGAGAGAGAGAGCTGTGTTTGACCCTGCGCCCTCTTGCAGTATTGTTTCGTGCATCGTTCGCATAAGGAAAGGAAGAAGTATGGGAGGGAGAAAAGAGGGAGGAAGAGAGAGAGAGAGAGAGAGAGAATGAATTGGGGGGTAAGGCAAGGGTCTGTGAATGCTGTTGACGATGCAGCAGCTAAATAAAAAACTAAAATAAGATTAAATAAAACACCAGAGGTTGGTAGATTGAACTCATGACTGAAATGAGAAGCAATACTAACAAATTCAAGATTACTGAATTGTTTAGAATCCTTACTTTTATCATAATATGTTAATTCAAGGAGAATTAATATGATTTTTAATCAATGCGCCAAGAAGAGACAATTTTAATAAATAAAAAGCGAAACATGGATAAGAGACCTCAATGCAACGAGAAAAAACGATCATTAATAAATTACAAAAAATATACTAATGTTATAAACAATTAATTTTCATAGTCACTGCGAAGCTAGTAAAATACATAACATAAATTATGTCGTAACTTTACCAGACAAAAACTGTTGATAATTTTAAAAATGACACACAGATAGAAATCATTGCATCAACGAGAAACAATGTAAGTAAATTCAGTAATGATACACAAATTACAATCATTACTTTAACGAGACACAATACTGATGATAAAGCCCCCAATGATACATAGGTTACAGTCATGACCTCCCCGAGAAGCAATACTGAGAGATTCGAAGCACTAGCATTGCGTTAAGATTAAATACACAGCTTTTGGCGCCTCAAATCAGCGAGCGTTTTCTTCCCACAAAACAGGAAACTGTCGAGTGGCAAATGGCAGGGGAGGAAATCGTTCCGTGAATTTTGGTGTTCATTGAGTAGCGGAAGAAGAGGCATTCGGAGAAAGTGCCTCTTGTGCTATGGTCTTTTGAGAACGGGGAACAAAAGGTTATATATCACAAAAAGGTGAACAATATAAAAGTGCTTTTGCTCAATAAGCCAAAATTGTGTAAATTACGGGATTATTATAATTCTGTGCAATATGATTATGTTGTGTAATATAAATATATATATATATATATATATATATACACAAATATATATTATATATATACATTTATATATTATGTATATATATATATATATATATATATAAAGTATATATATATATATATATGGGTGTGTGTGTTTTTCTGTGTATCTATAAATATATAAGCACATATATATACAAACACATATGTGTATCTTGGTATGTATGTATGTATGCATGTATGTATATATTAGTTTGTCAAGCACTGCTTACACAGGTATAACAAGACTTATTTTCACCAAACTATCAGATGTAAACATCCAAGCAGCTGTTACATTGTTTCCATTTTCTCATTATTTTAAAGAAATTGTCGATCCTAATTACCTGATTTATCAATTATTGTTCGTGTACGTGTTGGTGGGATTTTGTAGTTGTTAACTATTTTTAGTAGAATAGATATGATATGGAAGAAATACTTGATAAGAAAAGGGTCATTTTATTTGTAGATTTGAACAACTGAAAAATGAAAGAATCTCTCTCTCTCTCTCTCTCTCTCTCTCTCTCTCTCTCTAGGGGAACTTTCCCACAAGAAAAGTAACGTTGTAATTACACCTTTTGACCATTAGACATATTTCAGACCATTGGGAGAAAACTCTCTCTCTCTAATTCATATATATATATATATATATATATATATATAAATTTATATCTGCATGTACATATAGAGAAAAATATATGTATACGCATTTTCAAATATGTTTTAGGCTTAGATAAAAAATACATGATATCATGTTGCGGAAACGGATTTTTACCAGTTATCTTGCCGCTTATTCTTACCCTAAGATATCTTAACTTTTCCTAGCAAAAGATATTATAATATTAATAATAACTTTACTGTCACTATGATTAATAGTGAAACTAACAATGACTAATAATAATCACTTATCGAGAATACTTATCAAACATTAATATCACTAATAACAATAACAACAATTAAAAGAAAATCGAACAACACGCAAATCGAACTTCATTTTTTTCTCTCTTCTTCCCACCAGGGTCGTAAGATCGGAGGAGGTCGACCAACGATCGGCGGCAGGAACAACAACCGCAACGAGGAAAAGCCGGCCGCCAACGCCCGACCTGCCGCCAACAGAGTAGCACCAGCTCCCAGCGCTCCGGCCACCGCTGCCCCTTCCAGGGCGGCTCCTGTCAAGGCGGTTGATGCTAAGTGCAGTGAAAGTAAGTTTATCTTCTCGGTACTATCAATTTAACTTGAGTTTTAGCTTTTATGTCAGGATTTTGAGCAGCTCCTTTTCACTGCAATTTTCGCAGTTTTATGTCATATGTACACTTGCGTACCTCTCCTGTCAAAAAAAATGTCAAAATTCAATGAATTTTGTAACTGAAACACAGTAATAACATTTCGAATTCATCATGTTACCCTGAATTTTCTTGCTTAAAATTTTCTGAGGGTTAAATGTGGAGTTTGACCATGTTACATACAGCAAAAATAAATGTATAGGTGTATCCATAATATATTCTATGGCTGGATACTCACCTTCACACGTTTCCTCTTTGGTGGATGGCACCAGGCCAACAGCCATAGTTGGTTCTATTGGAAAATGCCTACACCATTCCTGCTTCCTCCTCTGGTCGAACCTAACTCCACTTGGTAATGAGCCAAGTGTCATATGGTCTTAGATGTAATTTTCTGGTACCTTCCCAATATGGAGGATAACGCGTCAATCTCACTAGTGTTTTCCAGTCGAGTTTTCAATGTTACTAATGTTGAACCCTTGAGATATACAATCCTATGAATGTTTTATTTTAGAAATTTCGCCCTTGCCAGTGTTCTTATGTCGAGTTTTGAGCATTGCAAAGGTTATACCGTCGAATTCGCAGTCTTAAAAAGGTTAAACTGTCAAATTTTAAGTCTTACGGAGAAATTGCTATCGATTTTTTAATGTGGGTAACGATCAATTGTAAAATTTATAATTTCACGAATATTTTGGTGTTGAATTGATTGTCTGTCTTACTAATGTTATACTGTAGATTTTAAGTCATATAATTATTTTAACTTCGAATTTTGAATCTTTAGAATATCATACAATTGAATTGGAATTTTTACCGATATTATAATGTCCATATTCTTTTCTAACCTTTTATTTTGTCAAGGTATTTATTTTGGTTATTTATTAATGGTGAATTTCCAATGTTGAGAATTTATTCACGTCGAATTTTTATTCTTGTTAATGTTTCGCTGTCCACTCTCGACCTTTTGCGTATGCAAATACAATATTGCATTATCATCTTATGAAATTGCAACATTGCAAACGGGTCACTCTAAGAGAGTACTCTCTCTCTCTCTCTCTCTCTCTCTCTCTCTCTCTCTCTCTCTCCTATAGGTAAAGTTCTTCATTTTTCCAATGCCAGAACTGGAATTGATTGAAAGCTTCAAGAAAAATTGATAATTCCTCTCTCTCTCTCTCTCTCTCTCTCTCTCTCTCCTATAGGTAAAGTTCTTCATTTTTCCAATGCCAGAACTGGAATTGATTGAAAGCTTCAAGAAAAATTGATAATTCCTTTTCTTCAGTGCTATTGAATGTCTCACCGTATAGTCACTTCCGCGGTCTGTGATGAGTCTGGAGATAATTTTTTCTCTTCATTATCGGGCCAGAAGGAAGAAGCCATGCCTATCTTTATGTTATTTGAAACCTAAAACGGAATATTTTCCTTTACTTGAATTTTCTTTAGATTTATACGGTGGTTTATACATCGTTCAAAAAAGAGTAAAGGTAGACGAGGAAAAGCAGCTTAATATTTTGGTGGTTATCAAAGTAGATTTTTTCATTTGGAACCTAATAGAGGAAAGCTTTTCTCATGTTCCCTCTTCCCTACCTCTACTTAATCATTGGACAACGGATGACCGTTTCATCCCAAAACGCCTCAGATTTCATAGGAAGATTAACACGTCTTTTCAATTTACTTCCTAAAACCGCACGGTCGCCAAAATACGCAAGTTTCTCCTCTTCCTCATTTTTTCCCCCCTTTTGCGAAAGCTACGAGATGCAAGGGGTGCCGTGATGAATTTTAATGAGATGCAAAGGATGACCTCAAAGGAATGGAGAATTTATAGTGATGTCAATTTCTCTATACCCTTTTTTTACGCTTTTTACGCACTCGGGCCTTAAAGATATGTCCGTACATTATACCTTTTGACATTTCGAATCCAACCAATTTTAAGCGAATATTTTATAAACTAAAAAAATATTCACTTATCTCTAATTTCTAATCTAATTCTGTATCACTATAGATATGTAAATACAATATATATACGCTGTGGTCATTCAGCAATTGTAACGTAAATTTCTGATATTTAGAAATAACTTGAAGTGACGTGTAAATTTCCCCCCTTTTCTAAACGTTAAGAAAAAATCTTTCTACCCCGCTGGATAAGTGTGTCGCAAAGTCGCTGCTAAATTCATGCCCTAGTTGAGATTCATTGAATTCAACGTAAATATATTTGAATTAAATAACAACAGTGACGTTAATATATACTTGACTGTTTAAAGTTTATAAGACAGTAAGGTGTACAACCAATGACCTTTAAATAGCCAACATCCGTTAGATAATCTTGAGGTGTGGAAGACTGATAAGGTTTATCATAAGTATTTACGAATGTCATCTCATATTTGTTCAAAATAGAATTCCCCATAAAATTCAATAATTACATTGAAATCATAAATACAATTTCTTTGTATCTTTATTAAAAAAGATACAAAAAATGATAGAGACATCATCGGTTGAAAGGGTTTTCCAGCTTGTGAACTTTTTTCATACATAAAAAACTTAAAGAATCACTTTCTCGGGGCTCGTAAGTCCATGTTAGCCTCGTCACACCGAGAAGACCATTGATTAGGACCTTATTTAGGAAGTCTTAATGACCCGCACACAATCAAAATTTGTTCTCTCTCCTCTCTTTCTCATTTTTTATTTGTTCGCTATGCCGATGTTCGATTAACTAAGTTAATCAACGGTTTGTTGGTCAGTAGTTGGAAGGTGACAGTCAAAGAATGGCAAGACGGGTTCGCATTAAGGGAAATGATGGAATCCTGAATAACACACACACATATATATATATATATATATATATACATATACAATATATATATATATATATATATAGATATATATATACATGTTGACATTTAGAGGTTAAGCATATACAATATATATATATATATATATATATACACATGTTGACATTTAGAAGTTAAGCCCCCTTTGTTTTATCTTCACATTATAAGCCTAGTACAGATAAGAGCAGTAATTTCCCAATTCCGTCGGCCTCCTCTTTGTCGAAAGCTTTATGAAGTTGCTACTGTCTATAGTAAGCGGGTCTCTGACGATTTTCGTTTATACGATGGCCTTCGGAAGATGCAAC
>NC_090752.1:46933359-46935859 GCF_036898095.1 Palaemon carinicauda
CTTCAACCCCGTTATTTCACTCACTTTCGTTCGCATTGAACGGTGCTTAATATTCAGAGGGCCATTTGGGTTTTCGATTATTATCTTTACGGTCTCCTGAACGCCTTCAACAAGTGTTTAAGGGCCTTTTATGTTTTCCATGTCTTTGAAACGCTCAGAACTTTTGATCATTTTATTTTCATATTGTTAATATTATTCTTGGATGCATTCAGCAAATACATGATATCTTTACACTCTGATGGGAGCGTTCGATAAAGGACCGTGATCTTTTTATCCTCTCAGACACTTTCAGAATTTGTCTGCCATTTTATGCTGAACGTTTTCAACGTACCCACATGACCCTTTTGTTCTTAACACTTTATCATTAAACTCATTGGCTTTTTATGCTATTGTTAGTGTACGCTAACGACCCTCTCACCATGGTATGACTACTCCCTCTCCCCCTACTCGTGGGATTCGGATAGCTAAGCGTGAAAGTAATATATATATATATATATATATATATATATATATATATATATATATATATATATATATATAGATAGATAGATAGATAGATAGATAGATAGATATATACATATATGTTAAACTGTTCGATTACAGTTATAAGTAAGACATATATATATATATATATATATATATATATATATATATATATATATATATATATATATATATATATCCTGACACTTGTTCTATATTCTAAACCGGAGGATAGAAGTATAGAACAAAAGTCTATTGCCCTTGTAGAATTTTGAACAAATTCAGTAAATTCGTGTGATTTTACTATTTGTGGGAGAGACTTCGACAATCGCCCGTGAATTTCCAAATGTATTAAATAGGGTAAAAAATTAGGAATAGGCCTTATATTCTCTATGCTATGCATTCAATTAATGCCTTTAAACATCATGGACTTTTTAAGAAAGTTCTTTAAATGCCACCAATATTTCGACCATGAAAGCACCCAGTAAATTTATTATTCTTGTTATAGTAGGTTGCCCAGGGCACCAGCCTCCCGTTGAGATACTACCACTAGAGTTATGAGGTCCTTTGACTAGCCAGACAGTACTACATAGCACCCTTTTCTCTGGTTACAGTTCTTTCCCTTTGCCTACACAGACACCGAATAGTCTGGCCTATTCTTTACAGATTCTCCTCTGTCCTCATACACCTGACAGCACTGAGATTGCCAAATAATTCTTCTTCACCCATGGGGTTAACTACTGCACTCTAATTGTTCAGTGGCTACTTTCCTCTTGGTAAGGGTAGAAGAGACTCGTCAGCTATGGTAAGCAGCTCTTCTAGGAGAAGGACACTCCAAAATCAAACCATTGTTCTCTAGTCTTGAGTAGTGCCATAGCCTCTATACCATGGTCTTCCACTGTCTTGGGTTAGAGTTCTCTTGCTTGAGGGTACATTCGGGCACACTGTTCTATCTAGTCTCTGTTCCTCTTGTTTTGTCAAAGTTGTTATAGTTTCTATAGGAAATATTTATTTTGATGTTGTTACTATTCTTAAAATATTTTATTTTTCCTTAATTCCTTTTCTCACTGGGCTATTTTCCCTGTTGGGGCCCCTGGGCTTATAGCATCCTGTTTTTCCAACTAGGGTTGTAGCTTAGCATTTAATAATAATAATAATAATAATAATAATAATAGACTAGTGTACGTGACCCGTAAAAAATGACGACGAAATATTCAAATAGATATTAGATATGCACAAACACGCACGCACAGATTTAACCCTTCCCACCCCATCTCCCTTTCTTAAATACAACTTGCTGGATCGGCAATTTGTGGGAGATTGTGCTTTCGAGTGTACGTCTTTGGGTAACCCCTCTCGAGTGTATGACAGATCTTCTTTTCTCTGCCGCTGAACATGACAGGAAATATATATATATATATATATATATATATATATATATATATATATATACACATATATATATGTATTTATATAGACATATATATATTTATATATATACACACACATATATATATATATATATATATATATATATTTATATAGACATATATATATATTTATATATATATATATGCGTTTATTTATATAGACATATTTATATATTTATTTATTTATATATATATATATATATATATATATATATATATATATATGTATATATATATATATATATACATATATATATATATATATATATATATATATATATATATATATATTTATAGCCAGACACTTTCTTTGTATTGTATAAAGGAGGATTGTCTTGTTCTTTCCATAGACTGACTAAATCCATAGAGGATTAATTGAGTAGATTTATCAAAGGATAGACAGTTCCTTGTGATGCGCAGTGCCTATCTAGCTAAGGCAAGTGACCCCTGCCGGACTATGAAGCGTGAAGTAGAAGATGATGAATGGAGAAATATTGAATTAAAAGCTGAAGATAGAGACGACTAGCGAAATCTAACCGAGGCTCTGCGTCAATAGACGTAGGAAGAGATGATGATGATGATGTTTA
>NC_090752.1:46940859-46943359 GCF_036898095.1 Palaemon carinicauda
ATGTATATATATGTATGTATATATATATACATGTGTGTGTTTGTTTGTGTGTATGGTTGTGTAAATAGACACGAATGTCCTCATGTATAGGTTATTGCTCACACATACGTACATAGGTTAGATCATAGGTTTATTACACAGATTAACAAACATATGTTTAGCTTGTAGGCTTTATCCATCTGGAATGGATAAATAGCTGCAATATCATATGTTTACCCATTTTTATTGGGTTGCCGTATTCTCCTTTCGAATTCTTTGCGAGTTTCTCATGACATCACTAGCTACGAAAAGGAAATAGTATGCCATGTTCGACCGGTGTATACCTCTTATTATTATTATTATTATTATTATTATTATTATTATTATTATTATTATTATTATTATTATTAGCCAAGCTACAACCCTAGTTGGGTAAGCACGATGTTATGGTATAATGCCGAGAGCCCCAACAAGGACAATAGCCCAGTGAGGAAAGGAAATAAGGAAAAAGATAGAATTGTGTGCATGAGTTTACCCTCAAGCAAGATAACGCTAGCCCAAGACAGTGGAAGATTATATTGCAGAGGCTATGGTACTACCCAAGACTAGAGAACAATGGTTTGTTTTTGGAGTGTCCTTCTAGAAGTGCTGCTTGCCATAGCTAAAGAGTCTTTTCTACACTTACCAAGTGGATAGTGTTCAATTGAAAAAATTACAGCGCAGTAGTTAACCCCTTGCGGGAAGATTTTTTTCTGTTATCTTAGTGTTGTTAGCTATATGAGGAAAGAGGAGAATGTGTAAAGAATATGCCAGACTATTCTCAGTGTATATATAGGTAAAAGAAAATGAACGGTAACCACATAGAATTCCAGTGTAGTACTATCTAGCCAATCAAATGACCAAATAACTCTCTAGCAGTGATACCTCAATTCATGGTTAGTGCGGTGCCTTGGCCAAACTGATATAAAAATGGTTAAAAAGAAATAAGAAATAACGATGGCTGCAAAATTTCAGTAGTTAAAAGGGGCTTTATATTTGAATTTTACAAGGGGTGGAATGTGATTTATCTACGTCCAGATTCGAATCCCGGCTTGGAAGAATAACTTCTTCACTTCATCCCCAATGTTACAATGTTACTTAAAACGTTTAAGCGGAAAACATTTTTCAAAAGTATTCGGAGGTAGGTTTTTAGGGTTAATTTTGCACGGAGCAGCGACCACTGCCTAGCCATCTCATCACCTGAAGTCTTTCTTGGTGAATACCAGATGTGAAATGCCATCTGAAACCCCACCACCATTTACGTGAAAAAAGGTGAATTGGGGATTGAAAATAAAATGACAACGATATGTATATATATATATATATATATATATATATATATATATATATATATATATATATATATATATATGTGTGTGTGTGTGTGTGTGTGTGTGTGTGTGTGTGTGTGTATTCAGATAGCTTGACAGATTCATACATGCATAACATGCACATAGATAAATAGATAAATGTATAAATACACATATCAACTAATATATACACACACACACACACATATATATATATATATATATATATATATATATATATATATATATATATATATATATATATGTGTGTGTGTGTGTGTGTGTGTGTGTGTGTATCGTATTATTTGTTATATATACATATGTGTGTATGTATGTATGCATATATGTGTATATGTATGCATATATGTATATATGTATGCATGTACAGTATGGATGTGTGTATGTATTTTGAAATAAGTTTGGAAGTAAAAAATAAGATTAAATAAAAACGAATGATGAGCACTACTCTAGCTTTAGGCCTCATAATCGAGAAAGACTTCGAAAGTATCAATTTAAGCCCAACCAGATCGACTGATACCTTTCGTCTTCATTATGTTCATTATAGGACATTATGACTCATTATCTCTCTCTCCAGATTGCGGTTTTATCAAACTCTCATTAGCTTAATCATACGTGGCCATGTCTAGTAGATTTCGAAAGCTCTTTTATACTGTTGGTGATATGAATTATTCGTCATCCATGAATTCTATGGAAGGATGTTTAGGAAGAAAGGAAAAGCAAAGTAATTTTAGTTTTGTCTTTGGTTGTAAGAATTTGTCACTTTCATATATTGTCATTTACTAATCGGATTTGGTCATGTTAAGTGTGATGTTAGATTCTTCTTTGTCGTTAATAGCTTTTTGTTGCTATTTTACCTAAGGATTGAAGTGCAATGGAAAATAAGAAATCCATCAATTTGAAAAGATATACTTTCAATTTTTCTTCTATTTACAATTCCCTTCCGATTCAGAGAAGCGAAAAAAATATACTTTTTTTTTATAAATCAGTAATTCATGAATAAAATTATTCTCTTTAATGAAACAAAAATAATTTTCTCTGATGAATAATACAATTTTTAGCAACAATCGAAAATTTAAAAAGAAAAAAAAAGCTTATTTGTGGAAAAAAAAATATTCCACCTGGCGGTGATCCAAACAAGTTCCGGATTCCTA
>NC_090752.1:46948359-46958359 GCF_036898095.1 Palaemon carinicauda
TCTAGCATTAAGGACTTCTTTACCTCTATTTTGAGATGCCTTATCTCTAGCATTAGAGGTTTTTTGACATGTATTTCAAGGTGCCTTATCTCTAGCATTAGCTGACTTTTTGCCTCTATTTTGAGGTGTCTTATCTCTAGCATTTGGGGGTTTTTTACCTCCATTTTGAGGTGTCTTATCTCTAACATTAGTGGGTTTTTTACCTCGATTTTGAGGTGCATTACTTCTAGCATTAGAGGCTCTTTTACCTCTATTTTTAGGTGCCTTATTTATAGCATTAGGGACTTTTTTACCTCTATTTTGAGGTGCATTACCTCTAGCATTAGAGGCTACTTTACCTCTCTTTTTAGGTGCCTTATTTATAGCCTTAGGGGCCATTTGACCTCGATTTTGAGGTGCATTACCTCTAGCATTAGAGGTTCTTTTACCCCCATTTTTAGGTGCCTTATTTATAGCATTAGGGGCTTTTTACCTCTATTTTTTTAGCCTTATATATAGCCTTAGGGGCTTTTTGACCTCTATTTTGAGGTGTATTACCTCTAGCATTAGAGGCTCTTTGACCTCTATATTTAGGTGCCTTATTTATAGTATTAGGGACTTTTTTACCTCTATTTTGAGGTGCCTTATTTATAGCATTAGGGGCTTTTTGACCTCGATTTTGAGGTCCATTACTTGTAGCATTAGAGGCTCTTTTACCTCTATTTTTAGGAGCCTTATATATAGCATTAGGGGCTTTTTGACCTCGATTTTGAGGTGCATTACCTCTAGCATTAGAGGCTCTTTGACCTCTGTTTTAGGTGCCTTATTTATAGCATTAGGGGCTTTTTTACCTTGATTTTGAGGTGCATTATCTCTAGCATTAGAGGCTCTTTGACCTCTCTTTTTAGGTGCCTTATTTATAGCATTAGGGGCTTTTTGACCTCGATTTTGAGGTGCATTATCTCTAACATTAGAGGCTCTTTGACTTCTCTTTTTAGGTGCCTTATTTATAGCATTAGGGCCTTTTTTACCTCAAATTTTTTTTGTGCCCTATTTCTAGCATTATAGGTTTTCAACCTCTATTTTGAGGTGCCTTATTTCTAGCATTGAGGGATATTTTACCTCTATTTTGAGGTGCCTTATTTCGGGCATTAAGGGATATTTTACCTCTATTTTGAGGTGCCTTATTTCTCGTATTAGGGTCTCTTTTTACCTCTATTTCAAGGTGACTTACCTCTAGCATTAAAGGCTATTTTACGTGTTCGTTTAAAGGCTCTTCGTTGCTGTTCTCTTCTGTCTGTTCTAGTTTTTCAAGTTCTTTTGTTTTTCGGTTTCCTTTGATATTTCACTTTCCAATTTCCTTAGTTTGTCAATTTCCTTCGAGATTTAATCGTATTCTTTCCTAGGTCGTCAGTTTCCTTCTAGATTTCAAGAGAGATTTCAGTGCCGTGTGTCCTCAGTTCGTCCGATTCCTCAGAGAAATCGATGGCATCCATGTCTTTGACCATAAGGGCGATTGGTAAAGACAGGAATGCAATAAATTTTCTCCGCATATGCCATCACGCTAAAGTAAACGATGAGTAACAATATATTTACCAATACGATCTGGATATGTTCTTTCTTCAATGTTGTATTTTGGTATTATCCTGTTGAAGAACCACGTGTAGCTCACCATTCTGTCTCCCCCCTTATTTCCTTAGTTCTAATAGTCTCCAATGATAGGACATCGTTGCAAAAGCCCAAGCAAAGAATCATTCAAGGCGCGTACATTCTTGGTCTTCTTCTTTGTCTACATCTTTTCCCGGAAAGCTTTGAAGAACATTCCTCATTCAAGGCGCGTACATTATGTTCTTCAAAGCTCGACAACTTCTGCAGCAACCACCAAAACTAGCTGTAGATGAAGATGTTCCGAAGAGCCTCCTGTTGATCCTGTAGTTGTAATACACAATTCTCACAGTCAGCTCCCTGTTCCAAAGATAGCCATTAACAATATTCACTGCGTTGCATGCTTAGTTTAAAAAAAAAAAAAGATCAGGTCTTCAGAAGTCATTTGAAGCTCGGGGCGGAGCCGTTCAGAACTGATCCGGGAAGATTCTGTTCTGGAGTCATTCAGAACTCCATGCTAAGTCTACGGCTATGTCTTCTGAAGCCTTTTGAAGATC
Source organism: Palaemon carinicauda (assembly GCF_036898095.1). NCBI lineage: Eukaryota > Metazoa > Arthropoda > Malacostraca > Decapoda > Palaemonidae > Palaemon > Palaemon carinicauda. Next base: position 46,950,501 of record NC_090752.1, read on the forward strand.
CCGGAAAATTTTCTTCAGGTACCGTTCAGGGAGCTCCAGGAAGAATCTGTTCTGGAGTCATTCAGAACTCCATGCTAAGTCTGCGGTTGTTTCTTCTGAAGGCATTTGGAAGCCGTTTAGGACTCGCGAAAAAAACTATTCTTTCGTTTCAATAAACCCAAGTAACTCATCATCGTCATCCTCATCATCATCATCATCATCATCATCATAATAATAATAATAATAATAATAATAATAATAATAATAATAATAATAATAATAATAATAATAATAATAGTAATAATAATGGTATACTACATGATTTGATTTATGGATTTGAGACTGATCGTTCTGAAGTTGTTCAACGCTCGGATTTGCAATTTGAAGGAAAAGTTAAGATACTGAATAGGAAGATGAAAAGATAATTGATACTATAATTTATTACTTTCATTATTAAGTAACGCCTGAAGCACACTCGACGATCGAACTCGGGCGAAGGGTAATTGACGTTTTCAGCAAACCGCATTGAAATAACCGAAGGCTTCGACTTATTTTTTCAGGTTTGAGATTTAAAACACCCCATTTTCGGTACGAATCGCTATCAGAGCCGTTCGAAACACAGAAAATGTCTTGGAAAAAGGCATTTCACGGGTACTTTTCTGAAGAATTCATTTTAGATAATCAATAATTAATAATGATGTAATATTCACATGATTTTTCCAATGGAATTATTACTTTCTAGATTTTTTCGAAGGCGATGGATGTTACTATGTGCATATGTTATGTTTCTACCAATGGTTTATATATTCACACACACAGACACACACACACAAACGCACATACACACACACACACATACATATATATATATATATATATATATATATATATATATATATATATATGTGTGTGTGTGTGTGTGTGTGTGTGTACATTTGTGTGTGTCATCAGCCGGGACTGGTCCACTATAAAACAAAGACCCCAGACATGCCATTTTATGAGTGTCTTCTCTTCCTTCCCCTGCTTCTTTTACAATCTCTAGGGATACATTCTAGAATCTTAATGAACTTCTATTGTGTGACTTTCTCATTATATGTCCTACCCATGTCCATTCCTATTTCTTACATGTTAGAATATCTTATACTTTAGTTTGCTCTCGTATCCATGTTCCTCTATTTATGTCACTTATTGTTATTATTATCATCATTCTTTCCATGGCTCTTTTAAGTTATAATCAGCTTATGCTGTAAGGCCTTTAGTAAGGCTCCAAGTTTCTGATGCTTAAGTTAATACTGTTATATAGATATATATATATATATATATATATATATATATATATATATATATATATATAGATAGATAGATAGATAGATAGATAGATAGATAAATATATAGATATAGATATAGATATATATATATTTGTATGTATATATATATATGTATATATATATATATATATATATATATATACCTGAATACATATATAATGAATACACAACGTCTCATCGGCGTCCAAAATCGAAGACAGGTTCTACTGGGACAGATCGTCCTGCAGATAGTTTTCAGGATAACAGCAGAAATACATTTACTTATCTCCATTTATTGTTTGGTGTCATGTGTTTCGGATCACTTCGCGACCCTTCTTCAGGACTGCATTGACTTTAGGAACTACAATTTAATATAAAGGTTATGGTGGTGAAAATTTGAACAAAGGCCACGTATTAATGATTGGTGACCCAATAGGTGCTATTTGAAACGATACATTATTAGCCCCTACATATAATACGTAGGTTACAGTGTGTATCTATGTGGAGAGAGGGAGAGAGAGAGAGAGAGAGAGAGAGAGAGAGAGAGAGAGAGAGAGAGAGAGAGAGAGAGGGGGGGGGGGTATGCTTAGGAAAATGCAAACGAAGGATATTTCCGTGTTATGAATATTAATATTAGTCGGTTCCAATATTATTCAAGAAAATTTGATTTAGAAATAGTATAGGAAAATTCAAATAAAAAGTTATGATAAAATCTCTTGATGAATTAGTTTCAAAATGATATTAGATTACATTTCTTAAAAGAATAAAAAAATTCTCTCTTTTTTCATATATATTTCATTCATCATCGCATTTCTTTGAGTGATATCGGTAATTTCCCTCCTCTTCACATTCGAACCATCCTAACGATGTCTCGATTGTTTAACGTCAGCCATCTTTCAGGGCAAGATGGGCATGATCTCTCCAAGTCAGGTCTGGCCAGGCGACACCGGTTTTGTTGATGGGTGTACATTTAGATTTATAATCAATATATTACGAAATTTAAAGCAAAAAGGAAAAGGTAAAAACTTGAGAATTAATTTACTGGAAAATCTAAGCTGCAACCCTAGTTGGAAAAGCAGGATGCTATAAATCCAAGGGATGCAACAGGAAAAAATAACCCAATGAGGAAAGGATATAAGGAGATAATTAAACTAAAAGAGGAGCAATGAACAATTAAAATGAAATCAAGAACAGTAACAAGTTTAAAATAAATCTATAATATATATAATATAAAAACTTTAAAAAACCAAAAGGAGGAGAAATAAAATAGAATAGTTTGCCTGAGTGTACCCTCAAGCAAGAGAACTCAACAACAACAACAACAACAACAACAACAAATGCAGCTGTTTCTAGACTACTGTAGGACAAAGACTTCAGACATGTCCTAATTCATATCTGGGGTTTCGCCAGTTTTCTTCACCACGCTGGCCATTGCGGACTGGTGATGGTGGGAGACTTTTGTCTGATCGCTCACAGCAAATCAGCCAAGTACAGCTTTACTGATCATGGCTCTACGCAAAAGCTTTCAACACAAGATTAAGGGATCCACACTCAGAAAGGGTTAACAACATCGTCCACTAAAATGTCAACAGTTACTGGTACTTGTAAAAACCTTAAAAATCTGGTATAAGTAACAATAGGTTAAAATTATGCTCAATGGCCAAAAGATTGAAGGTAATGATTATCGACGTTTTTTTTTTATATCATTCTTCAAAATATGCAAATATTTTACTGAACAAACCAGAAAGGATATCAAAGCGAGCCCATGAAGTGGACGCAACGTCATATAAATGAAAAAAAAAATCTTATTGAATACAAAAAAATACATTCATAATCAGTTTTAAATGTTATACTGTATACGAAAGCAAAAAGTACGAGAGAGAGAGAGAGAGAAAGAGAGAGAGAGAGAGAGAGAGAGAGAGAGAGAGAATATATCAGTCTAAAGATACTGTATACGGACGCCAAAAGTACGAGAGAGAGAGAGAGAGAGAGAGAGAGAGAGAGAGAGAGAGAGAGAGAGAGAGAGAGAGAGAGAGAATGTCAGACTAAAGATACTTCAAAGCAGGATACGGGTTTTTTCAACTTGAACCTATAAGAAAAATAAACATTTTGACAACAATGTCTCTTAGTCTAGGCTACTCGGATATCTCTTTACAGAACCCAGCACTGGATTGATTGATTGATTTAAAGTGTTCTGGCATCCTAATCACTGGATTGAAGTGTGAATTCTAATGAGATAGAACACTGAAAGGTACTTCTCTAAGTGGAGATCTTCCTTTCGCTTTGCTGTCAAACTTTGGATTTTTTTTTATATATAATTTTCCTTTTGCTTGTACAAACCTGTGCTTAAGGGAACAGGTATATCACACCCTAAGAGGTCAAGATCTCTCCTTTGCTATATTTACTCTATTTATTGCTTTCCTCGTGTCTGTGATATAGAGAAGCTGACCGTCTATTTATTATTATTAATGATAAGAATAATAATAATAATAATAATAATAATAATAATAATAATAATAATAATAATAACAATAATAATGAATTAATCATAAATAATAATAATAATAATAATAATAATAATAATAATAATAATAATAATAATAATAATAATAATGAATTAATCATAAATATTAATAATAATAATAATAATGAATTAATCATAAATAATAATAATAATAATAATAATAATGAATTAATCATAAATAATAATAATAATAATGAATTAATCATAAATAATAATAATAATAATAATAATAATAATAATAATAATAATAATAAAATAATAATAATAATAATAATTGTTATTGTTAATCATTCGCTGAACTACATTCATATACGGAGGAGCACATCAATGATAATGTTGATAATATGACATACATTAGTGCATCCAAACCCTCGTAATAGGACTGATAATGATAATAACAATTAAATCAATCAGACAATTAATCATTCCTCCGGGGGAACATAGCCTCCGGGTGTTCAGTGATTGGGTGACTTCCGTCAAGCAAGCGAAGGTGAGACAGGTGGTTAGCAAGGTTAGAGGTGAAGGCCTTTGTCTTTGGGTGTCACGGAATGAAAGGATGTTTGTCTTCCTTATTTAATTATTTCTATCGGTATACCTCGAGGGATTCATCTTCCTTAGGAAGTAAAGAGGTAATGACGTTTACATCACCAATGTCGTGAGATTCCAGCTGGGAGGAAATGATTTAGGTGCATTTTCCGAGGATTTTGATAGGCCTTTGTTGGCATATTCCATTAGTTTTCCATCTGGTACATATTTCTCCGCAGTGGGTCGCAACCATAGAGGAAGATATAGACTAGTATCTTCATCATGGAATATTTAAAAATAGAGGGCTAACACCTGGATAATCCTATTTTAAGGGAAAAGTTATATATTTAGGAGGAATCTTCAACAAAGCATTATAGCAGAGAGAGAGAGAGAGAGAGAGAGAGAGAGAGAGAGAGAGAGAGAGAGAGAGAGAGAGAGAGAGAGAGATACATACACATCCTGCGCAGAAGGAATTTCCATCAACAGACAGAGCATTATAGAAAAGGAAGAGAGAGAGAGAGAGAGAGAGAGAGAGAGAGAGAGAGAGAGAGATCCTCAACAGAAGGACTCTTTATCAAGCAGCAAATATTATAGATTACAGGGGAAGATTAAAAGATAGAAAGGAGACAGACAGACAGACAGGGAATTGAATGACAGAGATCCCCTACAAGAAGAATATTCGATTGCCAGATTATTATAGAGGAGTGAAAGAATAAGAGATGGAGAAAGGAATGGGGTTACAAGGATTTGGGATGTCTCAGATACTTTTTAGGCTATCCACGGAGAGCGGATGAGTAGAGCGAATTAATTTAAACCTTTGGAGAGTATTTGTGATCTTGTATAACTTATTCTTGATTTCGTTTACCCTGTTGATGTTTACATACGCTGGAAGTCTGTTTCTTGTATTTGCTATTTTTATTGTAAAATAATTACCCCATTGAGTGGTGTATCTTTTCAATTCCAGTTTGTATCCATTACCTTTGGATTGATTTGTGCAAAGCGGGAAGAGGTTGTTGTAGTCTGCATTTGTTATACCTATAGGAATTTTGAATGCGTCTATTAGCTGTCCCTTAATATATTTATTACGCTCCGAAGAGATAGACCAAAAATCATATATTTAACTTTCCTCTTTTTAGGATTAATCACATTTCTTCATTATATTAATTTCCTCTTTTCCTCCGTTTTTTTTTTCTATCCTCTTTATCATTATTTCTACGCCACAAATTTTTGTTTCCTTCTGTGAATAACTATTTACTGTCACTTCAGTGGATTATTATTATTATTATTATTATTACCTCCGTCAAGGAGGTTATAAAATCGAGTCTGTTTATTTATTGGTCTGTCTGTGGACAGTAGTACGTCAAAACAAGTTGACGGATTTTGACGAAATTTTCACTACAGTTAGATCTTAGGTCATGAACGACTCCATTAAATTTTTGCGATCTTTCGGATCCGGATACGGATTGTAGTTTATTTATTTGTCTGTCTGTGGACAGGATTACTTCAAAACTACTCGTGGGATGTTAACGAAATATTATTATTATGCTATATGTTTGTAGAACCATACAAAATAATGGAATCAAATAAAATAGAATAAAATACTGTGAATCAATCATGAAAATGAAAAACAGAAATCCGGAAATATAAAGACTAACAAATTAATAACCAAGTATGTAAGAAATCGTCTGTACTTCGCTACTTTTTCTACTTCGTGACTTTGACTCATTCATGATGTCGTTAATTGGGCTCAACTGGTAACTAACAAAAAGAATCCAGCTTTCGTCTCGCGTTTGGTTGGTCATGGATTGTTCCTGATCCATTAGCCACGAGCTCACCCAGCTGTAATTGGGACTAGAATCTTCTGCAGTTAAGAAATAGGATTTGCGATGGCCTATTGGAAATGTCCCTACCAGCCGAGCAGCGGACCAGGGTTTAAGTCTTGCTCAAACTAGATAGTTTTTGGGAGTTTCTGCAACTTCACCATCTTTGTGAGCTAAGGATGGGGGTTTTGGGGGAACCTATAGGTCTACCTGCTGAGTCATCAGCAGGCATTGCCTGGCCCTACCTGGTTCCAACTTGGGCACTGATCATATGAATATATGGTCAGTCTCTAGGGCATTGTCCTGCTAGGCAGAGCATTTTCACTGCCCTTTGTCTTTGCCATTTAAACTTTTAAACGTATGGGTAGTAACTACAGACCCAAAGTCTATAGATATGGTCTATAGACATGCTCAAACCTATTCACTTTGTGAGAAAAGGCAGGTAAAGGCGTACGATAAAATATTATATATACAGTATATATATGTTATATATATATATATATATATATATATATATATATATATATATATGTGTGTGTGTGTGTGTGTGTGTGTGTGTGTGTGTGTGTGTGATGTATGAACTGTATATATATATATATATATATATATATATATATATATATATATATATATATATATATATATGTGTGTGTGTGCGTGTGTGTGTGTATGTATGAACTGTATATATACATACATATATATATATATATATATATACATACATAAATAAATATATATATATACATATATATATATATATATATATATATATATATATATATATATATAAATATATATATATGTGTACACATACACACACATATATATATATATATATATATATATCCCTTTCTGAGTGGGGATTCCTTAACATGGCGAAAGGGTTTGTGCATCGCCAGGATCAGCAAAACGGAGAACCCTTAATTTACAAAACGCCAGAAAATTATGCTTTAGAACCATGGTATCCAAAGTTTCTCACCATCATATATATATATATATATATATATATGTGTGTGTGTGTGTGTGTGTGTGTTTGTGTGTATGTGTGTGTATATATACATATATATATATATATATATATATATATATATATATATACTGCTAAGCTACAACCCTAGTTGTAAAAACAGAATGCTATAAACCTTGGGGCTCCAAGAGGGAAAATGGCCCAGGGAGAAAAGAAACAAGGAAAAATAAGACATTTTAAGAACAGTAACATTAAAATAGATATCTCCTATATAAACTATAAAAACTTTAACAAAACAAGAGGAAGAGAAATAAGATAGAATAGTGTGTCCGAGTGTCCCCTCAAGCTAAAGAACTCTAACCCAAGACAGTGGAAGACCATGGTACAGAGGCTATCGCACTATTCAAGACTAAAGAACAATAGTTTGATTTTGGAGTGTCCTTCTCTTAGAAGAGCTGCTTACCATAGCTAAAGAGTGCCTTCTACCCTTATCAAGAGGAAAGTACCCATTGAACAATTAATGTGCAGTAACCACTTGGGTGAAGAAGAATTGTTTGATAATCTCATTGCTGTCAGGTGTATGAGGACAGAGGAGAATATGTGAAGAATAAGCCTGACTATTCGGGGTGTGTATGTGTATGCATGCGTAGATAAAGGGAAAATGAACCGTAACCAGAGAGAAATATCCAATGCAGTACTGTCTGACCAGTCAAAGGACCCCGTAACTCTGTAGCAGT
>NC_090752.1:46963359-46980859 GCF_036898095.1 Palaemon carinicauda
AATTGATACCAATAGAGATAAAATTATTTTTTAATAATTCTACTGTGCACTGTTAAAAAATACCGTAATTATAATCCAAAATTATCCGTAAAAATATACTGTTCTCCGCCGTATTTCAGTAAAGTACAAGCGACCGTAATTTTTACCCTACTTTATTAATATCTTTTACGGGTTGGTGACCGTAATATCACTCCTTAACGTCAATATAACCGTTTTTAAAACGGTAAATGCCTGGCAACATTTATTCCAGGATTTTTACCGTTTCTTTACGGCAAATTGTTAAAAGTGTAGCCTGAGTCTATGAATTTAGCTGCGTTATTTGCCTCGAATAATCCTACTATATAATAGTCAATACCACTCACATACCTATTATTTCTAAAGGAGAAATAGTTCAACCACAATGAAATCATAAACATGAAAATGCAGGGCCACATAAAGTATTTGAATATTTAAAATAATCCAGACGTTTTTCGGGAAAGTTTCCGGAATTTGGAGAGATTGAAGATAGATAATTGCCAAGTTGAATTTATATCCCGCATTAAGCCAATTATAAAGCTACATCTGTTAAACCAGGTTAATATAGAAGGCCTGTTGCACTAAATGCTAGTTTTCAAGGTTTAAAGGCTGCTCTTGAATGGAAGAGGCAAGGGACAGTGGTATTGCCCTAGATAACAGGACAATGCCCTAGAGACTGATCAGCGCTCAAGCCTCTCTTGACCCAAGTTAGAGCTAGGGAGGGGCAGGTAATGTCTATAGGCTACCCGAAAACCCTCATACGTAGCTCACAAAGATGGTTATAATGCAGACATCAAGGGAACTAACGAGTTTGAGCTGGACTCGAAATCCAATCGGGTGATCAGTCAGGTAGGGACGGTTCCAATAGGCCCCCAAACCATAAGCTATGTTAGGTCATATGTCATACAGAACTTAGCATTGAATAAGTTAGATTAGGTTATGCACATATGAGTAGCTATACATTAATTACATTAGGGCGATTAAGCACATATCATGGCTATACTGATTAAGTTAGGTTATTTTGTATATCATCTTTGTGTCCTTGTCAATCAAGTTAAGTTAGACTGCAAAATATCAGATTAGTGTCGGTCTTAACATTGAGATTTTTCAATATGAAAAAAAAAAATTGCGTTCATTAGAAAGTTATATCATACTGACTACTGCTATAAAGAAAAAGTTTTTTCCTACATGTTTTGTTTTCATAATTGTTGTTTCCGAAGTTTTAATTTAACTTAAAATAATGACTTTATAACCAGCTCATTTTATTGTAAATCGTAATTTCAGACTTGCTACTTTCATTGAATAATGCGACGTATTTGCTACCTTTATTTGACATCGATATGTATTATTTTTTTTATTTATTGAAAATCAGGATATCTTGCTATCTTTAATAGAATTATCTTATTCTTCCTTGATATTTTCATTTGAAGTCGTTATTTTTAGCGTAGTATTTTTATCAGAAATTACCAAGTTCTGCTTGCTAACTTCATTGAAAATTCAATTTTTATCCTTGTTATATTTACTGTAAATCATTTCCATTATTAGATGTCATGATTTCCAATTCATTACTTTATTTGAAATAAACAATTATTATCAATTATCGTTTTTCGAAATGATCAATTCGTACAAAAAGCAAACCTGTTAGTGTCCTTGGTAAATGTCATCAGTTCAAACTAAACTTATTTATATCTTTACAAACGGGATATCCAACGTGTTACGTGTCTCGAGAAACAATAAATAGATCCTTTTCTCATATTTCTCTCACGCCATCCGATGGCTGATCCCAAATATTGACTAGGAAAGGTGGTGTTATTTTTATGCTAATTGTTTCCCATGACATCGAACGTCAAAATCGGTCGTGGCCATTTAGTAATCCAAAATATTTGTTTCCATTATGTGATATTTTCTCCAAGTAAAAGTATTTGTATATATACACTGGTGTATATATATATATATATATGTATATATATATATATATATATATACTGTATATATATACTGTATATATACAGATATATGTGTATGCATACAAATATGTGTATATATATATATATATATATGTGTGTGTGTGTGTGTGTACATATATATATATATATATATGCATATATATATATATATATATATGTGTGTGTGTGTGCGCGTGTGTGTACTTGGATATATGTTTCCTTTATTAGGAATGTAGTTCTAGAGAGAAAAAAAGCAGCTATTACTGCCATATTCGACTTTTCTAACTGAATTGTTAATTAAACATAATGCAGTTGTGTCTATGTGCACGAATGTCTTTATATGAATATTACATAATTATATGTGTATCTATGAATGCACATACCATATATAAATATATATATATATATATATATATTCATATATACAGTATGTATATGTATATATATATATATATATATATGTATATATATATATATATATGTGTATATATATTTATATATATATATATATATATATGTATGTATGTATATATATATATATGTATGTATATATGTATATACTCATTTTGCAAAACCTAATTGGAAACGACCATAATTAAAAAAACGAAGATTCCGACGTGTCGCTGTATTTGCAAGACAGACAGACAGACAGCTAAGATTATGACAAGGACATTTTTTTCTTCTTTTTTTTCATCAAAAGATATTCGAAGGTTGAGGTATTGTCGAAGTTTAAGTTCAAACAAATAGGGTCTCAAGGACATCCAGATTCCTACAGGATCATGTTTCTTTCATTTTTTTGCAAGTAATGATTACAAGAAGGTACAATTATACAATTCGTAAATTTTAACCTTTTTTTTTATTATTCCATCCACGGCCGAGTCTCATTCTTTCTCGGCGTCTTTGTTTTCTGAAATGTTAAGTTCATGAACGGGATTGAGAGAAATATTAACAGTGTGTTGAAGTTGGTTCGTTTTTTTTTCGTTTTTTTTATTATTATATATTAATCTAAAATCAGTTGGAAATGTACTAAACAAAACCGATCTTCAGCAAATTAAGTTTCAATTCGTCAATAGATGTTAAGCAAGACTGTTATTATTATTATTATTATTATTATTATTATTATTATTATTATTATTATTATTATTATTATTATTATTATTATTATTATTATTAGCTAAGGCACAACCCTAGTTGGAAAAGCAAAATGCTATAAGACCAGGAGCTCCAACAGGGAAAAATAGCCCAACGAGGAAAGGAAATAAGGAAATAGATAATTGATATAAGAAGTAATGAACAATTAAAATTAAATATTTTAAGAACATTAACAACATTGAAACAGATATTTTTTATATAAACTATGAAAAGACTTATGATCCTGATTTTCAACTTAGTATGTATGCAAATGACTCCTACGCAGATTAATATTTAATCAATTAACATCTCTGATAATTTTATAAATATTTTGAAGACTTCCCAGCTAAGAATTAAAATTAACCATTTCCTCTTTAGTGTTCAAGTAAAAGACTCGTTCAAAAGAATAATTTTGAATAACGGAATTCTTGGAGAGCTCAATTTAAACTCCAGTTTTTATTTCCTTTCTTCCAATATGGTTAGACACCTAACAATAATAATTTCGATGTCTTTCATATAGTCAGTTCGTGAAGAATACTTCAAAGAACTATCGAATTTTCAAGAAATTTGTTCCAGAGTCTACTAATTCTCTCTCTCTCTCTCTCTCTCTCTCTCTCTCTCTCTCTCTCTCTCTCTCAACTTCAATCAGGTTAATGGTCTTTTGGACCAATTCTAAATTAGTTTTAGATCCTTCTGAATAATAATCACGATATTAATGACAATAACAATAATAAACGTTGTAATAATAATACCAAGGATAATGGAAATAGCTCCCTCCATCATAATCATTTTCATAATAAATACGAAATAAAAAGGATGATATTCTTAGCCATGAATAATCTCCCTCCTACGAGCTGATAAAAGAGCCACACCAAGTATGTCAGTTGCTTGGGGGCCACTTGTAATTTGCAGCTTTCAAAAGATGGAGTTTTTGGCAGCCTTCAAAGCTGCCTTTTGGAAGTGAAGTCATATGTCATGATTGGTTGGTTCCTCTATGTGTCTGATTGATAGAGTTTTCTTGGCTCGATTTTACATATTTACTGAACATATAAATTTTTGTATTCTAAGTAATTCTAAATCATTTCATATGAATATGTGATTTTGGATAATGATAGTGGTATTCATAGTAATATTTACATTAGTAATGGTGAGGATAATGACAATTCTTTTCATAAAAACAACAATCATAACTAATGATAATATTAATAAGAACCATTATCATTATGCCCGCAATAATATTAAAAATTGTTAAAATTGTTTTGTAAATTCAGAGTATGATAGACTTGTTCCATACGAATATGTGAATATTATAAAAGAAATAGATATGAAGAATGATAAAAGTAAACAACAGGAACATTTGCTATTCTATATGACCATCGGGCAAAAGTTGATTCGAAATAAAGGAAGCAGGAACACAGGAGAAAGTGGAGATTATGTGATTAAACCCATATTCCTTTTGAAACTATTATTTTTTCGTGTTATTATTCAAAATATATCCCTGGGATAACTGATATACACACACATATATATATATATATGTATATATATATATATATATATATAAATTTATATATATATATGTGTGTGTGTGTGTCTGTGTCTGTGTGTGTGTGTGTGTGTTTGTATATATATATATATATATATACATATATATATATATATATATATATTATTACTTACTAAGCTACAACCCTAGTTGGAAAAGCAGGATGCTATAAACCCAGGTGCTCCAATAGGGAAAATAGCCCAGTGAGGAAAGGATAAAAGGAAAAATAAAATATTTTAGGAACAATAACAACATCAAAATAAATATTTCCTATAAGAACTATAAAAACTTTAACAAAAAAAGAGGAAGAGAAATAAGATAGAATTGTGTGCCCAAGTGTACCCTCAAGCACGAGAACTCTAACCAAAGACAGTGGAAGACCATGGTACACATTCTATGGCACTACCCACCACTAGAGAATTATGGTTTGATTTTGGAGTGTCCTTCTCCTAGAAGAGCTGCTTACCATAGCTGAAGAGTCTCTTCTACCCTTACCAAGAGGAAAGTGGCCACTCAAAAATTGCAGTGCAGTAGTTAACCCTCTAGGTGAATAAGACTTGTTTGGTAATCTCAAGTGTTGTCAGGTGTATGAGGACAGAGGAGAATATGTAAAGAATAGGCCAGAATATTCGGTGTGTAGGCAAGGGGAAAATGAACCGTAACCAGAAAGAAGGATCCATTGTATTACTGTCTAGCCAGTCAAAGGACCCCATAACTCTCTAGCGGTAGTATCTATCTATCTTTATATATATATATATATATATACACGCATATAATTTATATTAATATATATTTATATATATACTCTCTCTCTCTCTCTCTCTCTCTCTCTCTCTATATATATATATATATATATATAGATAGATAGATATAAATATATATATATATATATATATGTATATATATACATATATATATGTATATATATATATATATATATACAAACACTCGCTCATGTATATGTATATCTACTTTCATATATATATATATATATATATACATATATATATATGTATACGCGTATGTATGTGTGCGAGTGTATACATGGTGTACAATTTAAAACTACACAAAAAATGGAAATTCGGTCAAGTTTTAAGCAATTACAGTATATTTGTAACGTTTGTTACTTGACACATGAATTAACAAATATTGATGTACTTTAGATCACAATCATATGAAATACATACTACACATCATCTGAGAGATGTAAATTGAACTCTGGCGTGGGAAATGTATTCCTTTGTTAAAATAATATAAAAAAATAAGATGAGTTCCTTCACAACACAGACCTCTAGACCATTATAGCCACATTACAATGTCCAAACTTGCGGCGATTTTTTTTTTCTTTTTTTTTTTTTTTTTTTTTTGAACAGGGTAACATAAGTCTATTTTTATAGTTTACACAGTATTTGATAGATCTATCTCAACATTTTAACGCATATTAAGATATTTTGTATAAATAATTCATTATTTCCTGTATAGTTTTATTTTCTTATTTTCTATCCTCACTGGACTATTTTTTCTGTTAGAGCCCTTGGGTTTATAGCATCCTTCTTTCCTACTAGTGTTGTAGCTCGCCTAATAATAATAATAATAAGAATAATAATAATAATAATAATAATAATAATAATAATAATAATAATAATAATAATGATAATGAATGTCAACGATATTTATGGGTACACAAATAAATATTACAACTAATCTAAACACTAATTAATTTTCACATGTATCACAGAGAACGAACTATATCTTCATATAAAAGTGGCCGGAAGGAGCTTTGAAGGGGTCAGGCGTGACGTCACACTTTTCAAGCGTGACATCACTCTCGTCAGGCGTGACGTCACACAAGTCAGGTCGCTGATACTTTTGTTTAGGCTTCTTGGTCCCTGGATCGTGAAAAATCTGCCATTTCATGATTTCATGGAAATGCAAAGTCATGTTCAAGATTTCCTCCGACGTGGTGTCATGAATGAGAAAGGGAAATGAAATTTTGGAATTTTGCTCGGGTGTTACCAACAAAAGGCTGATTTGAAATTATATTCTTACGCACGCACACTCACACACACACACACACACACATATATATATATATATATATACGTATATATATATATGTATATATATATATATATATACATATATATATGTATATATATATTTATATATATATATATATATATATATTTATATATAATATATATATGTATATACATATATATATATATAATATATATGTATGTATATATATACATATATATATATGTATATATATATATATATATATATGTATATATATATGTATATATATATACATATATATATATATATATATGTATATACATATATATATATATATATATATACATACTTATATTAAATACATATATATAAAGTGTTTGTATGGCTAATAGCATCTTTAGTTTTTAATTGTAAGTTACAATTATACTGAAATTAATTCATCCTATAACAATTGTTTTTATTTAACATAGAGATACAAGAAACACGTAAGAAATTGCACATGCATCACAGCAGATCATTAAATCCCCATCAGCATTTAAATCCAGATATTGCAATCTGTTTCAACATCTCTTAAGTCACGTTTTAGGAAGACAAGATAACTGATCATGAGACGTGTAGTAAAGAAAATAAGAATAATTTATCTCTGAATTTAACAAAGCTCATAAAGTCGTCTTTCGTCCCAAAGGACATTTTATTGGCTGTTTTTTTTTTTTTTTTTTTTTTTTTTTTGTCTTTTTTTACATGAAATTTAAAATGAGTGATTTTGAAGTATTTACTGATTTCAGAAGGATTTTCTAGCAGCAAAGTCACTTGGGATTCATTGGGACCTATTGCTCTTATGTAAAATCATAACATTAATTACTTCGAGAATTTATTCTTTAGGATAAAATAAAATAATAAGAAACCATCTTGGGATCATCCCTTTATTAAAGATATAAGAAGTTCATTTGAAACATCATCTGATCTAGTAGAGAGATAAAAAACTTCTTTGTCTCTTTCCTCATATCAAACGAATTTGATCTCTACTCATATGAATTAAAGTCATCTTTGTTTATCTGAAATGATAATTGATAAGACTGATTTGTTTTCCTGATATGAAGATTGAAAACATTTCTTTGTTTTCTCTATCCAAAAGGTATTTCAATTTAATTATGCCTATATCAAAATTCTCAGTATTCGCTAGAAGAACACTTCAAGATTTAAAAGTCGTTCATGAATGGCAGAGGCAAAGGACAGTGACAATGTCCTAATTTCTGTTCTTCTATTTAGAGTAAATCGTGAATAGTGAAATGTTTTCTTGGCGTTCGTTGTAACTTGAGAGGGTATTTGTAGAAGCATTTCAATCCATCGCTTAACAAAGGGGTAATAATTCGATAAGCGGCATATCAAATTAAATAATAAGAGTTTTTTATTTGTATATATATATATATGTATATATATAAATATATATTGTATATATATATATATATACATATATATATATATATATATATATCTATATATATATATATATATATATTATGCACCAGAGCCTACTCTACACCCAAGTTAGGACTAGGGAGGGCCACGCAATGGCTCCTGATGACTTTGCAGGTAGACCTATTGGCTCCCACAAATCAAAGCATTTTACCTCACACGGATGGTAAAGTTGCATAAACTACAAAAGAATATCGATCTTGAGTAGGACTCGAACTCTGATCCAGCAGATCACCAGTCAAGAACGTTACCAATAGGCTACCATAACTCTTGCAACATATAAATCTTCAAGTAAAAGTAGCAAAGGATTTTCTTCATTGTGTGGGCAGCTAAACGCAACACGATAACCTCGTCATAACTTGAAAATGACCACCGTCTCCCAAGTGGCTTATCTCTTTGGTCTTGGAATTTCATTTGGGTCTTCAAGGACGATTCACTCCAATGCAATGAATAGTTCAAGAGAGGTCAAGAGGTGTGGCACACACCCGCTGGAAAGTCCAGCCGAGGTCAACCTTCCTATTCGGGTGGTGCATTTGGCTTGGGAATCTTCTGCTTTTGTGCTTAGGTAGTTATTGTGTATCTTGTGATTTTTCTAATAATTTTGATCATAATGATGATTTTTATAATCTTAAAAATAATAATGATTTTAATAATGATAATAATATGTATTGCTTTATTATAGTTTTACATAGTCATTAAACACAGTGGTAATTTGTGGTTACGTTCACAGCAACATATGTTGGCGTGTTATATTGTATTATATATATATATATATATATATACTGTATATATATATATATATATAATATGCAAATAAAAATTATGTATTTTTATGTATGCACTTTCGTGCACCCATTCCGTATATATTGTTGATGCAGCGGGTAGTGTTTACTTTCCTTTAAAAACATTTTCAAGTTTTCTATAGAAATTATACGCACACACAGATGTATATATAGTATGTATATATATATATATATATATATACAGTATATATATATATATATATATTTATATATATATGTAAATGTATATATATGTGTGTGTATATATATACATATATATATATATATATGTATATATATCTGTATATATATATATATATATGTATATCTGACTTCAATAGTATAACTTAGTGGAAAAATATATGTTTTCTTAAGATAATTAACACCGCTTATGTGTATAACAAAATATCCCGGGCTAATATCGCCTATATTAATGAACTCTGAAGTAATTGCAGACGTGACTGCAGTAATGAATGAAAAGATAAAATACGGTCACGAAAGGAACGACCTTTTGTGATCTCATTTCATAGTACCATTCAAGGTGAATGGGCGTGTGTATGCCGCCCACACCGTGTGACAGAATTGGGCGTGCCCGAATCCTTGTGGGTTATTAAGAACAAAGGACTCGTGATTAGGGTTTCTCAGAAACACGTTTTCCGGCTTCTTATATAAACACACACACATATATATATACGTGTGTGTATAAACGTTTTCCGGTTTCTTATTTAGATACATACATAAATATACATACAAACTCACACATACCCACACACATTTATATAATATACATACATATATATATATATATATATATACGTATATATATTACTGCATATGCTTATATGTATGTGTATACATGTATACTGTACTGTATGTACACATCATATGTAGGTGTAAACATTTGTTATTATTATTATTATTATTATTATTATTATTATTATTATTATTATTATTATCATTATTGTTATTATTATTATCATTATTATTATTATTATTATTATAATTATTATTACAAGCCAATCTACAACCTTAGTTGGAAAAGCAAGATCAAGGGCCCCAACAGGGAAAAATATTCCAGTTAGGACAAAAAACAAGGAAATAAACAAACTGCAAGAGAAGCAATAAACAATCAAAACAGAACAGTAACAACATCAAATTATATATTTCACATATAAACTATGAAAACTTTGAAAAACAAAAAAACAAGAGGAAGAGAAATAACATTAAACAGCGTGCCCGAGTGTACATTTATACAGTATATGTGCTTATATGCATATATATATATATATATATATATGTATCTATATATGTGTGTGTGTATATATATAGATCTATATATATATATATATATATATATTTATATATATATATGTATATATATGTACACACACACATATATATATATATATATATATATGTATATATAATTTTGATATAAAGGCAATGTTACCTCAAACACTATAATTCGTCACTTCAACTTATTCGTTAATATTTTCTATTTGATGCCAACAGATGTGATCGTATAAAACCATCATTTATTTTTCCTTTTTTCAGAATTATCGTTTGATTTATTTGTTTTTCTATCATTTGTCCTCTTATATTGTTTTGATAAGTATATTTTAGTCGCCAGACAACAGTAAAGATACATTGCGGCTTCACTTTGGTGATATTTTTAACCTGAGTTTTTTTTTTTTTTTTTTTTTTTTTTTGGTGCCTTTACGATTTTTATTGGTTTGAGATATTTTAAAATGAGAATTGTTGCGGATTCTTCCGTTACAAAAAAAAAAAAAGATAATAATGTTAAGGTTTACAAAAGTAATATCGAAACGTCATTCTTAATATTGGTTTTAAATATATTTTGTTACTGCTGTGTTCGTGAGTGCAATTGTTAAAGTGCTTGCAGTTTTTGTTGCTACACTTTTTCTTTGTTTTGTATTTACATCTCCTTCCTGCATAAATACTAACAGACCTACCTATTCTTTTTATTATAATTTATATTGCTGCTTTTTTTAACAACTTTGCTATTCTCTCTACACATTTGCAATTATATACCTGTTTTTTTTCTACTTATAGCCAACTGACAAATAATAACATTGGCATATCTAATTGCCTATTCATACCATGGAAGTATTTTTTTTTTTTTTGGGGGGGGGGTGAGGGGCTGGGCTGCTTTCAGTACCTTTCCCATGCATGTTACAGGGTTATAGTAACTATTAATCTTAAAAGAATCAATAAGGAAGTGATGGAAGGCTCACGTACACCTGATTTTTTTTTTTTTACAGTACCTGTTGCAATATTGAAACAGTTGTTAATACAATCTATATGCTGATTGCCGCTTGCATTACTTATGCAGCGGTAATTGAAAATGTTTTATACCTTGTCATAATTTGGATAATACTAAATGTAGCTAGTAATAATGATAGTAAGTTATTATTATTATTATTATTATTATTATTATTATTATTATTATTATTATTATTATTATTATTATCATACAAATTTTAATCACTTCCTGAAAAAAACGGGTAAAAGGAAAATCCTTAGTGAGTAAATATTTGAAACATATTTGTATACTTACATAAAAAATCTTTATCTTCCAAAGGTATTATCGAATGGGACAGCATCCTTGAATAAATAAGGAATTTTGCATTAGGAAAAGATGTGTCAAAGAGTTACTCATAAAAGTTTCTCTGTGTTTCCTTCCTCATCATCATTATTGATATTATTATCCCCATCCTCATCATTATCAGGAATATTACAAAAAATAGTCAATGAACAGATAGATAAATACATTTATTTAAAACATTAGAAATAAACAAAACTAGGAGAACGTTGTGTGGGGATTTAAAATACTATTTCAATGCCATAAAGGCCAATGATTGATTTAGCTCTTATGACATATTGCTAGTTATGTCGTGGTAGTAATAATAGCACTAGTAGTAACAGCAGTAGTACTATAGTCCATTTCTTTTAGCGAGGCATATTTGAACCGACTCGCAGCGGTGCCCTTTTATCTCGGAAAAGTTTCCTGATCGCTGATTGGTTGGACAAGATAATTCTAACCAATTAGCGATCAGGAAACTTTTCCGAGCTAAAAGGGCACCGCTGCGAGTCGGTGCAAATCTGCTCGCTAAAAGAAATGGACTATAGTAGCTCGCACGATTCCGAATCCAATTATATTTAAGATTGACTCTGTTGGATAATTATAATAGAGGCAAGATGTAACAAATCTATGGCTTGTTTTGTTTTTTATCACAGCCAGACCTAATGGTAGTGCCAAAACTAATTGAACCTAATTACATTTTTTTTCTTAATATAAAGACAATTTACGAACCTGGTTTACTTCGGTCCTCACTTTGTCCTTCATACCAAGTCACCTTGCTCACCTTGAGACGTACCATCTCCGTATGGCATTAGAGCAATGGAAACAAAAAATGCTATATAGCAATTTATTGCTCTTCTTGTTGAGGTCCGTCTCACCTAGCAATCACGTACCTGTCCATTTAAGCAAAACCTGTCAGGTTGGAAGTGACCGTCTATTTCACATTGCCTTTACCTTTGTTGAGATTTATATATAGAAGTTTTTTTTATCTTGAATTGCATCCTTTGTTCTGTTTCTTAACTCATCTCGTTCACTTACGAATTGTCAGCTATTATTATTATTATTATTATTATTATTATTATTATTATTATTATTATTATTATTATTATTATTATTATTAATCACAAAAGTAATAATAATAATAATAATAATAATAATAATAATAATAATGATGATGATGATGATGATGATGATGATGATGATGATAATAATAATAATAATAAGGTTAATGATAATAATAATAATTTATTATTATTATTATTATTATTATTATTATTATTATTATTATTATTATTATTATTATTATTATTATTATTATTATTATTATTGGTTTTCTAGCTTTATTCATCTTATTAGGTAATCTATATTTTATAAAATGGTATTTATTTCTAAACATTTTCTCGGTCACATTCCACTACGTATCCATTCCCATTATTATCAGTTTTCATTATTCACGATTCCATTTTATTGTTATCCGTTTTTCTTTATTCGTAATTCCTTTTCTTTTGGATTAGTTTTCATTATTCATAATTCCTTTTTATTGTTATCAGTTTTCTTTATTCTTGATTCCTTTTCATTTTGATCAGTTCCCTTTATTCTTGATTCCTTTTCGTTGTGATTACTTTTCATTATTTATAATTGCTTTTTATTGTTATCATTTTTCTTTATTCATAATTCTTTTTTACATAGCCTCTATTTTACTTCTTAACTCTTCTATTCCATTATTTCAAGTTTTTGTTTTCTTAAGTAATTTTATAACTTATAGTTACTTTTAAATTCTTTTTATATTCATTCTACAAGTGAGGTTGTCACTTCTTCACCTTCTTTACTTATTCCTTTTTTTTTACATACTTTTATTATATTTTTCCTTCGTCGTTAGATATTTTCTTATGTATTTTTATAACTTGTCCTTGCTTCTCTCTTATGGATTTTCTCATCTCTGTCATTTAGTTCCTCCTTTTGGTAATAAGCAGTATTGATTTCACTTGTTAGATCCTCTTTTCAATCAGTTAATTATATGCCATTAGTATCTATAAATAACCTTCTAACTCATTCTTCTTCTTAGACTATATTTTCCAATTATCAATATCCGTCGTCATGTTTTTACTTCTGCGGTCGCCAACATAAAAATAAAGATGAAAAATAGAAAAAAAATATATACATATCAGAGTTGATTGCATAACTGGACTCTTATGATACCTATTTATTTTTCTAATGAATTATTTCAAGTTTTCGGTAGCTCATTTTCTTATAGATATGTTGCATTTTATGCACTTGTCTGAAGTCATTGGCAAAATCTTGAAAAGCTTAAAATGAATTTTATTCTTACCTCTAAAGCTAATGTTGTTGATATAGGCTATTTGGTTGTTGCTTTCAAACGAATTTCTTCAGAAAAGGAAATAATTCGGAGTTATTCTACCGATCAGTCTATTTTTAGGGATTTTTCTTACTTTTCCCTCTAAGTTAATTTTGAATGGCATTGTTGTTGTTGTTGTTGTTGTTATTGTTGTTGATGTTATTGTTGTTGTTAAACATTTTTATGGAAACAAATAATTCGTACTAACTACTGTTTTTTTTTTCATTGTAGTAATTTTAATACATTTTCATAAATTCAGGCCATAGTCACGTGAAATAGTAATAGTGCCTTGACTTCACACTACTACTACTACTACTACCTAAGTAGTAGTAGTAGTAGTAGCAGTAGTGGTAGTTCTTGTTGTTGTTGTTGTTGTTAATTTTTGTTAGTTACTTTTGAATGGTTACATCAATTCTTAGAAGTGTCTTACTTCACACAGATTTTGATATGCTTTGTTTTGCTTTAGCCTTGATATGTCATAGTAGCAGACTTATTTATTTTAATTTTTCATTAATATCCTACTATTCTTAAATGTTTCACGTATCACTCTTTTTAACGATGTTGATTTTGTCAACACAGTTGTTGTTATTGTCTTTAGCTATCGTCATCTTCCAATACATACCCATAAAATAAAAACATCCTCTGATCATCAACGGAGTGTCCTTGCTTCTCACAAGAAGACTGAGAAACACTACTGATTACCGAGAAACACTACTGATTCGTCACGCAAAACCTCGCTGGGAAAACAGGTGGCACTTCATGACGGAATGAATCCAGATGTCCTTCAGAAAATGTACACTTCTGAGGGGCATCAGAAGGCCACAGATAGCCTCAGGGCCTGGGAGGATAAACCTAAGGTTAAGGGCAATCGAAAAATAGATGGAAAATAATAAAGGAAGATCGTGATGACATATTGAAGGTATTCTACATCATCATATATTTTTTTCCTGAGAGATGTATTCTTTGCAACAGAGGAGATAGGATCAAATTATATATATATATATATATATACTGTATAGATATATATGTATAAAGACATATATATATAATTATATATATATATATATATATATATAATACAGAGGGGAATGGGATGAAACTATATATATATATATATATATATGTATACATATATATATATATATATATATTTATATATATAGATATATGATACAGAGGGGAATGGGATCAAATTATATATATATATATATATATATACATATATATATACATATATATATATTTGATACAGAGGGGAATGGGATCAAACTATATATATATATATATATATACATATATATATATATATATATATACACACGTAGATAATGACAGAACTGTTTATGCATAGATTCATGCCCACATGGAGTACTGTATATGTATATGCAGAAAGCAGGATAGTCCAGAACGCATTCACAAATTAGTACATACACCTACTAACAAATAAATATTCATATACACATGTTCTCTCAAAAGTTAAAATTTCCAATGGGTGGAGTACATTCGCCACGCCCTTAAAGTTTGTGACCCCGCAAGACGTATGAAGCGCGGGAAGGACGAGATCACAAAAGATGTAAAAATGAATAATATAATTTTCTGCAGATGTTTCCTTCTGGTTTATCATTCAGGAGATTTCGGTTGATTTTGTGTCAGTGGAAATACTTTATATCGTATCCTTTTTGTTATAACTTCTCGAAAATCGAATTTACACTAGTTATACTATTTAGGCTATGAAGATTTTGATGGGTGATAAAATGTAACAGCAACAATAGAGACAATTCCATTGACAGTAATAGACAGTATCAGAAATACTAAGCTTTTGTTATAGACTAGTGTACGCGACCTGTCAAAAATTCAAGATTCAACTCTTCCCACTCCCGCCTCCTTTCCTAACTACCACACGGCAGTTTAGGCAATTTATGTAAGAGTGCAGTTTCCGTGTGGTTGCCGCTCTTAGCGTGACAGGAGATAAATAAATATATATATATATATATATATATGTATATATATATATATATATATATATACATATATATATACATATATATATATATATATATATTTATATATATATATATATATATATATGATTAGACACTTTATTTTATATAGGAGATAAATAGCATTTCATTCATTGATACCTGTTAATTTGCTTTTTCAGTATTAATGATAATGAATATACTATTGATACAGATATCAGTATTTGAAATAACATCAATTAAATCGTAAGTCCTCGATTTTAACTTTACTCTGACTTTTTCATCAAAATATTCTTTAGTTCTGTTTTTACATAATTTCCTATATGCCCAACCAGAATTATTTTTCTCAAGGAAGCGGATTTAAGTCGATTTTGTTGGTTGGGGAATAATACTTATAATGATTTCTATTGCATATATTTTAACTGAGTTGCTATATTATGACTCATCTTCATCATTATCATTATGCTTATCGACATTATCATTGGCATTATCTTCGTCATCATTATATGCATCTCATCATCATTGGCATTATCTTCGTTATCATCATCATCATCATTGTCATGATCTTTGTTATCGCTGCCATCATTGACATCATCATCATCATTATCAACTTAGTCATCATCATCTTTGCCATCATTATTATCGTCATTATCAGCGCCATCATTACCATCACCATTCTCATCATCTTCGTCATCATCATTTCCATCATTTTATCATCATTGTCATGATCTTTGTTATCGCTGCCATCATTGACATCATCATCATCATTATCAACTTAGTCATCATCATCTTTGCCATCATTATTATCGTGAAAATCAGCGCCATCATTACCATCACCATTGTCATCATCTTCGTCATCATCATTTCCATCACCTTCACCATTATCATTATCGACATCGTCACCATCTTCGTCATCTCACCATCATTGTCATCACCTTCGTAGTCATCATCATCATCTTTACCATCACCATCATCATCAACATCACCATCATCATTATTTCTTATTTTCATTATATTATCTATCATGAACTGGAAATAAATCCAAAAGCAATATATGCTTTTAAGTGGAGTTAAGATAGTAAAGATAACCATTAAAAACGTATGTTTCCCGTCAGAAAGGTCAATTAGGACAATAAAGGAATTACTAAACATTGCTATCAACAACAACTAAAAACAGTACCAAAAACAAGTAATTAAGAAATAAACGATGTATGGTAAAGGTTTAAACATTCAGAAAATGAAAGTCTTATTTAAAATGGTTGAGTGTTGTTTTTCTCATCATTGTAAGCTCAAGGTCTAAATGTATCAATAGACCTTGACAAAGCTGGTCTTAAGTCATCTCAGCTGCTGTAATATTGCAGCATTTCTGTACTGTTTTTATCTTTAGATTTAGCTGGCTTCATACCAGCACATCCTCTCGCTTTTTGATCAGCCATTGATATAGTAAAGACGTAACGTCTGGGGAAAAAGTTGTACCGTCATAAAGGAGTGTCAAGTTACCAAAAGATTTCCGTGATGTTCTCTATTACTAGGTTATTATTATTATTATCATTATTATTATTATTATTATTATTATTATTATTATTAGCTAAGCTACAACCGTAGTTGGAAATGTAGGATGCTATAAGCCCAAGGGCCCCAACAG
>NC_090752.1:46985859-46999269 GCF_036898095.1 Palaemon carinicauda
TATTATTATTATTATTATTATTATTATTATTATTGTTGTTGTTGTTGCTGCTGTTGCTGTTGGCGTTGGTGTTGTTGTTGATGTTATTGTAATTATTATCATTTTCAATACTATTATTATTATTATTATTATTATTATTATTATTATTATTATTATTATTATTATTATTATTATTACAACGTAAAGACGAAGCCAAGAAAATCTTTTTCCAAAACAATAATGACGTAAACAAATCCTTAGACAAAGAGATGAAAAAAATTTAGAGAATAGATTAAGAAAAAAATGTATTTAACTAGAAGAGTAACAAATGAATTAGAAAATATGTTGAGAAAAAAAATTAATTGAACTCGAACAGTAACAAATGAATTAATTAGAAAATTATGTTAAGAAAAAAATTTATTTAACTAGAGCAGTAAGAAAGGAATTAAGAAGAGACAGAAATGGTCATGCATTTTTGCTTCCCGAACTGGCCGCATATTGATGCCAAGGTCAAGACCTCTTTAATGACGAGGGAAAAGACTAAAGGAAAAAACTCGCTCTACTCTCTCTATGAATGAAATGAAAGCTCGGGAGAGAGAGAGAGAGAGAGAGAGAGAGAGAGAGAGAGAGAGAGAGAGAGAGAGAGAGAGAGTAGTGAAAAGGTCATTCCATTCAGTCACAGGACCCACAACTGTACCGAACACCACCCATTAACCTTTTTTTTTTTTTTTTTTTTTAACTTTCTTTCTTGGCTTGTTTTCACTTCTCGAAAGGTACTCTCAAAGTAACCGCATTTAGAGAGGAATTCTTTCTCGCCTTCATATTCTCATGGTTTGATTTATTCTTTTTCTTTCGAATCTATTTTTTATTTTATCATTCCTTGTTGTTCATCGACACCGAATAGTCTCCCGAACTCCAGGTCTAAGCCATGTTACCAAAAATCATAGATGAAATCATATAAAAACTTTCTTTTTGTCTTATAGTAAAAGGCCATTCTTGGAATAAACTGAATTCGTTGGAGATTACTCTCATTTTTATTTCATTTTCTTTCTTTCAGGCTTTCTTTCTATCTTTTTTTTAATAACTTTATTTAGATGTAAACGTTCTACTTTTCTTACTTTCTGTTTTAATTTCTCTCTTAGGTTTTGTCTCTCTGGAATAACTTAAAAACTGTTTAAAAAAAAGTTTATTTTCAAAGTGATTTCAAAGGAGTTTCCTTGTTCCCTTTGTTCCTAACAACTATAATGTTTTCCCATTCGCAAAAGTGACTTGAACTATCTGGCATTAATTTTCTATGAAAATATTTTTCCGATTTAAATCTTTAGTTTTAAACTCACTTTCCAATTTTCAATCAATATCCTCTCTGCCTCATCAATTACCACATTCATTCATATATTTTACATATATTCATTCACCCCTACCCTTCTCAACATAAATGAGAAAAGGAAAAAGAATTAAAAAAAAAAAAAACAAGGTCCGAACACGTACAAACCGAAGCAAGTTATTAAATTCGACGAAGTCACTTAGTGGTATGACCTCGAAAGCTAATAATGTTATTGTTGTTGTTTGTTTATATATTAGCCTCAGGGAAGCTCAAACGAGTGACCTGCATTGACGGGGGTTGGGGGATGTGGGGACGGCTGAAGTAATTAGTCCTTAGGCAAATGCATGAGTGGTTGACAACTGGAGTTTCATTTCTCAATCATATCTGTTGCTGAATAGTTTGTCAATCATATCAATTAAATACTTTCTTGATATGTTTCCCCAAATCGTTATACGGTCTTTCGGATAACTAAACCTTTATTCAATCAAGCATTTTTGTGATTACCAATTGGCAAAGGAAAGATACTTTTCTATAATTGCCATTGTTCGCTCTGAAGTTCTTAATTTTGATATTCCATTGCGGTGATTTGAAACTTTGTTCTTATTAACCTGGGGCTGTTTATTTGGTATCATTGTATTGTTTTCTCTATAATTATTTATTTTGCTTTTATTTTGGAATTTTCGTTATTTCAAATTTATGGTGTCTAGCATAAGAATTATATGCACTTACTTGATACCATGTGTTATTATCTAAAGAAAATTAAAACATATTCTTAATACCAAAAAGACTTCAACATTTAGATTTGATTCCGTAATTCAGTTATTATTATTATTATTATTATTATTATTATTATTATTATTATTATTATTATTATTATTATTATTATTATTATTATTTGACCTTGTACAATAAATGACCCTCACCTAGATTGATTGGCCAGACAGTAATACATTGGATCCCTCTCTCTGGTTACGGTTCATTTCATCTTTGCTGATACATACACAGAATAGTCTGGCATATTCTCATACACCTGACAACCCTGAGATTACCAAACAATTGCTCTCACACTAGGGGTTAACTACTACAATTTAATTGTTTAGTGGCTACCTCTTGGTAAGGGTAGAAGAGACTAGCTATGGTGAGCAGCTCTACTAGGAGAGGGACACTTCAAAATTAAACCATTGTTCTCTAGTCTTGGGTAGTGCCATAACCTCTGTATCATGGTCTTCCATTGTCTTGGGTTAGAGCTTTCTTGCTTGAGGGTACACTCGGGCACACGATTCTATCTTGCTTCTCTTCCTCGCATTATTTTGAAGGTTTTTTCCTCTTGTTATTTTCAAGTTTTATAGTTTATATATGAAAGATTTATTTCAATGTTATTATTGTTCTTGAAGTTTTTTGTAGTTTTTCTTTATTTTCTTTCCTCACTGGGCTATTTTCCCTGTTGGAACCCTTGTGCTTATAGTATCATGCTTTTCCAACTAGGGTTGTAGCTTAGGAAGTAATAATAATAATAATAATAATAATAATAATAATAATAATAATAATAATAATAATAATAATAATAGCATTGCTATTCATGGTATACATGCAACTTAAAATAACAATTTTGTTCTTCACTGGCATGAACACAACTTCGATGTTGACCTCTAAATTCACTGCCCTAGATTTTTGTTACTTAGAAACTTCATTTGAGTTTTTATTAACATACTGTTGAGTTTAATGTTCTGCTTAGCTACCATTCTCTCTCTCTCTCTCTCTCTCTCTCTCTCTCTCTCTCTCTGGGTGTGTGGGTGTTTTCTTGACTTCTCTCTCTCTCTCTCTCTCTCTCTCTGGGTGTGTGGGTGTTTTCTTGACTTCTCTCTCTCTCTCTCTCTCTGGGTGTGTGGGTGTTTTCTTGACTTCTCTCTCTCTCTCTCTCTCTCTCTCTCTCTCTGGGTGTGTGGGTGTTTTCTTGACTTCTCTCTCTCTCTCTCTCTCTCTCTCTCTCTCTGGGTGTGTGGGTGTTTTCTTGACTTTCTCTCTCTCTCTCTCTCTCTCTCTCTCTCTCTGGGTGTGTGGTGTTTTCTTGATGTCTTCACTTATTCTCTCTCTCTCTCTCTCTCTCTCTCTCTCTCTCTCTGGGATGTTTCCTAATTTATTCCTCACTTATTCAGATTCTCTATCTCTCTCTTTCTGTTTTCGAGTTACTTATTCAAAAATTCTCTCTCTCTCTCTCTCTCTCTCTCTCTCTCTCTCTCTCGCTCTCTCGCTCTCTCGCTCTCTCTCTCTCTCTCTCTCTCTCTCTCTCTCTCTCTCTCCAATGAAGACAAAGTTCTGTTAGACCTTTCAACTTCTACCCACCACAAGGGAGTAACCAGCACAAATAGGGTCATTATGAAAAAAAAAAAAAAGTATTTTTAAATGATAGGACACTTAGTATTGATATCGAGATAAATCAGAGACAGAAATGGTCTAGACTGTCGAAAGGGAAAGGAGAAAAGGAGGAAAGTGAAAGGAGAGAGAGAAAATAGGTCAGCGATGAGAGCAAATATATGACACACTTGCTGCTTCACCAGAAAAGAGAGAGAGAAGGGTGAGAGAGAATGAGACCCTTTGAATGACAGACAGACAGAGATTAAGTAAGATAGAGAGATATGCTGCATATAAAAATAGAGAGATATTACTGTTTCCTTCGTAAGCTTGAATTAGTAGGAAAGTAAAATTAGAAGTTCCGTTTACGATAAGAAAATTTAATTTATAAGAGAATGTATCTTCCTTGAAAACTGATCAATGGAAAAACACCCTTATAGATTATGGTAACTTGGAAGGTTTTGTATAGACATACTGGAATATTTATTATTTATAGGTAGAAGGTTGTCCAGGACACCAGCCACCCGTGTAGATACTACCACTAGAGAGTTATTGGGTCCTATGACTGGTTAGACAGTACTACAATGGATCCCTCTCTCTCTCTGATCACGGTTCATTATGTCTTTGCCTACACATACACCAAATAGTCTGACCCATTTTATCTCAACACTTGAGATTACCAAACGATTCTTCTTAGCTCAGGGGTTAACTACTGCAATATAATTGTTCAATGGCTACTTTCTTCTTAGCTATGGTAAACAGTTCTTCTAGAAGGACACTCCAAAATCAAACCTTTGTTCTCTAGTCTTAGGTAGTGACATAGTCTCTTTACCATGGCCTTCCACTGTCTTGGATTAAAGTTTACTTGCTTGAGGTTACACTCGGGCGCTCTATTCTACCTCACTTCTCTTCATCATGTTTTTTTTTTTTTTTTTTTTTTTCAAGTTATTGTAGTTTATACAGTATATGGAGATCTAATTTAATGTTGTTGCTATTCTTAAATATTTTAATTTGATTATTTATTGCTTATCATGTAGTTTACTTATATCATTGTTTCCTTTCCTCATTTAGCTATTTTTCCCTGTTGGAGCCCTTGGGCTTATAGCATCTTGCTTTTCCAACTAGGGTTATAGCTTAGCTTTTAATAATAATAATAATAATAATAATAATAATAATAATAATAATAATAATAATAATACTAAAAGCGAAAAGGTAGGAATACGACCCTACAATTGCATATTTTCTGACTGCCGTTTCATTGTGACTTGCTAAAACAACTACAATGATTTAATTCTATGTTCACTATTATTTTAACTATAACAGTCACAACAATGATAATTTGACTGTATTTTCACTGAAACTTCAGTGTCGTTAATGGCTGCGAGAAATATGATTTAATTGCACGTAAAATGCTACAGATCAAAGATTATACTGATAGTTGCATACATTTCCCTTACCCTTTAATCCTATCAATAACATCAGTAACAGATATATAGAGATTTAACTTTAACGTTATGTTCTACAGGGAAGTAATGCAGAGTGATTCTCAACAAAAACAACAAAACATTCTAAAAACACAGCTAATTACAGTAAGAACTTGCACAATCAAAAACCAAACATTTCAGTAATAATCCTATATAGACCAAAAAACCTGGAAACGAAGTGTTTCTAAGCATTTCACAATCATGTATTCTCTTCCTTAACTTTCATTGAGCGGGATTGTCGTTCTTACCAGAAACAAAGGCAGAACATAACCGAAGTTGTATGGCGAAGCTTTGATTATATGGTCACTTGACCACGCAGCCGCCATGATCGCTCTACCTCTTGTGTTTGGCAAGAGGGCCCTGGTAAGAGGTATTGTACAGAACTTAAAACAGAAAGAGGAAAGCCTCTTCTTCTGTAGAAAACTCCTCTTTACATTTCCCTCTTCCCATCTTGAAGTTACTTCATATTTGATTTTCGGTAAAGTTATTTAGTGGTGTGGAATTTTTTGGAAAAATAAGAAAGTTGTTGGAATAGTCGAATTCAAAAGATTTATAATTATCTAAGTATTTGTTTTTACTCTCTCTCTCTCTCTCTCTCTCTCTCTCTCTCTCTCTCTCTCTCTCTCTCTCCTTATTTTTGTGTACTTCCTGGTGTTGTTCCATGCTGTGGTAAAAACATTCTTAACCATTTCCATGATATCTCTTTCAGGTGGTAATTTACTTCCTGATTTCCATCAAATGTATTGCAGATACATACAACTCATTCGTTCACTTCTTTAGCATTTTAGGTTTCATATCAACCGGTTGCTGTTCGTACCAAACCATCCGGGATCTGTCGGAAGTTTGGTTCGTAGCCTTAAAGCTTTAGCGCTAAGGTATCATGCAATTAGTATTGATCACTAATTCATCTATCTGAGGTAGATGACAAAGGAATATAGAATTTTCATCTTAACTGAGTTGCATAAAATTGTTGTCAATGAAGTCTCGAAGGTTGACGATCTTAGGTTTGAGCAGATTTTAAAGCTGTTGGAAGCGTCCCTGTCTTACGATTTGTTGGACTGGGGTTCCAGACTTGCTCGTGTTCGATAGTTACTTGTAGTGTCTGCAACCTCACTGTCCTTGTGAGCTAGGGAGGAGGTGTTTGGGGGAGCCTACAGGTCTACCTACTGAGGCATCAGCAGCCATTTCTTGGCCCTAGCTTGGATGGAGAGTGGCTTTGGAGCTGATCATATGTATTTATGTCAAGTCTATAGTGCAATTTGTCGTCGCTGCCCCTTGCCACTGCTATCCACGAGCAACATTTAAACCTATAGAATTTGCAGAACTACTTTGCGTCAAATACTAAAGAATTCTTTCAAACGGGCTGTTATTAATTAACTATGGAACATATAGTTTCTTATTTAGGAAGATTTTCAGTATTGTTTCTCATTTAAAGAATAACTCATCTCTGTCGAGACAATTCCTTCGAATGTTTAACCAATGAGGTTTATTTTGTGGATGAATTCATGTTATCAGGGTATTTGATGTTGAACATTGGACGATTGGTATTGTTTCTTATCAGTGACTTCTACCCTTGATACTTTTTAGTTGAAATGGTTACTTTCTAAAGACTCTTTCACAATAGTGGTTAAATAGACTAATTTTTTCATCATTAAGAATTGCAAAGTGAAATCCCTCATAACATTCTGCAATTATATTGAAGAACTTTGTAATATTATAATTATGATTATTAGAATTATTATCCTTATTTTTGTAATTATTATCGTTATTATCATTAGTAGTAGTAGTTATGTTAAAATTATTATCATTAGTAGTAGTAGTAGTAGTAGTAGTAGTAGTAGTAGTAGTGGTAATAGTAGTAGTAGTAGTAGTAGTAGTACCCTCATTATTATCATTATTATTATTATTATTATCCTTATTATTATTGTTATTACCAATATCGTAGTTTTATCATTATTACCATTATTATCATTTCCACCTTTCGTATTTTCGCTGTGTGTATGTGTGTATGTGTGTGTGGTTATATATAATGTCACTTTATCGAAAAAGAAAAATATTTAATGAGATGGTCCTACCAGTATCAACTTATGCATCAGAAACTTGAACCCTTATGGAAAGAAGAATGATGGGAATAACACTAAGAGACAAAATGGAGCAACATGGATACGAGAGCAAACTAAAGTAGATGATTTCTAACAACATAAAAAAAAGCAATGGACATGGGCAGGACATATAATGAGAACGACTGTAATAGATGGGATTTAAGAATAACAGAATGGGTCTCTAGAAATTGCAAAAGAAGCGAGAGAAAGAAGCGAAGACGATGGATTGACGAGTTAAAAAAGAATTGCGGGTATAGGCTGGCTTATAGAGACCACAAATAGACACAGGTGGAAGGACATGTCTGCGGACTTGTCCTGCAGTGGATTAGCAACGGCTGATGAATATATATATATATATATATATATACATACAAACATACATACATACATACATATATATATATATATATATATGAATACATATATATAAATAAATATATATATATATATGTATATATATATACATATATATATATATATGTATATATGTATATATATATATATATATATACCGGTATTCAATGTCTTACCTATGTTTTTGCATTATGTACATAGCCTAGAGTTATTTGCTTTAATGAAAATACAAATGACGATTATAATCATCAGTATTGTATTATTAATAATGTTAATTATTATTGTTATTATTATTATTATCATTATCATCCTCATCACCATCATCATTATCATCTAAAACCACAGTACCTGTCTGTGGATTGCGGGAAGGAAAGAGAAATGCGCCTACTGGTTGCGTTCTTTTCGGGAGAAACATAAACTACGGTTAAACATCCTGACTCTTAAACTATCTTCGCATGAGTCGCGGTCAAAAGGCACCCTTGAGGGAGGGAGCAAGTATGGGGTTTCTAAATGCAGAGTACGTTCATTAAGGATCTCTCTCTCTCTCTCTCTCTCTCTCTCTCTCTCTCTCTCTCTCTCTCTCTCCTTTTAAAGACGGTATGTCTCTGTTGACCTTAGAAGTGAATCATATGCAATTGGTTATGGTAGGTCATAGTTGAAGGTGGAAAAATAATGAGGGCAATCTCTCTCTCTCTCTCTCTCTCTCTCTCTCTCTCTCTCTCTCTCTACGCAGAAAAATCATATTTAGATAATATTATTATTATTATTATTATTATTATTATTATTATTATTATTAGCTAAGTTACAGCCCTAGTTGGAAAAGCAGGATGTTATAAGCCCAAGGACTCCAACAGGGAAAAATAGCCCAGTGAGGAAAGGTAACAAGGAAATAAATATTCTAAAAGAAAAGTAATGAATTATTAAAATGAATTATTTTTAGGAGCAGTAACAACATTAAAATAGATCTTTCATATTTAAACTATAAAATCTTAAAAAACAAGAGGAAGAGAAATAAAATAGAACAGCGTGCCCAAGTGTACCCTCAAGTAAGAGAACTCTAATCCAAGACAAAGACCATGGTTCAGAGGCTACGGCATTACCCAAGACTAGAGAACAATGGTTTAATATTGGAGTCCCCTTCTCCTAGTGGAGCTGCTTACCATAGTTAAAGAGTCTCTTCTACTCTTAACAAGAGTAGAGTAGCCATTGAACAATTATAGTGCAGTAGTTAACCCCTTGGGTGAAGAAGAATTATTTGTTAAGTCAGTGTTGTCAGGTGTATGAGGACAGAGGAGAATGTGGAAAGAATATGCCAGACTCTTCGGTGTGTGTATAAGCAAAGGAAAAATGAGTCGTAACTAGAGAGAAGGATCCAGTGTAGTACTATCTGGCTAGTCAAAGAACCCAATATCTTTCTAGTGGTAGTATCTCAATGGGTGGCTGATGCCCTGGTTACATTCGGTTGTATATTTAGAAAAAAATAAGTTTTAAAACATTTCATTCAAGATCTGCCCCTAGTGATTTTGAGATCCTTTATGTACGCAGGTGTTCGAAAAAGAAATCTAGAACAGTTGTAAAGACATTTTGAGTCGATCTTTAAATAAATATTAGAGCGACTTCAGTGCTACGATTTTTTTTTCAAAATCTGAAACAAACTGAATTGAACGCAATCACAGTATTCATGCACCTACATACTTACATGCTTGCGCGTGCACGCGCACGCACACAAACACACATACACACACACACATATATATATATATATATGTATATATATATACATATATATATATGTGTGTGTGTGTGTTTGTGTGTATGTATGTATGATGTATATATAAGTGTATGCGTATATATATATATATATATATATATAGTATATATATATATGTGTGTGTATCATGTTTACGGTATATTTAGTATCGTATACTGTATATATACACATTCATTTCATAATGTTATGAATTTCTTCCTTAACACTGTATTCATCAAGACTGGATTTTGATATAATATGCAAGAGGTTGCAGTGATTAAAAGACAGGTCTTGATGGCTTGGGTGCTAGGTAGAGACTGCCCTTTATTTATAGCTACATGGGACTACATGATACCACATCCCCCTTATCACATACAAAGCATTGATTACACATAATAACTAATCTGGCATATAAGTACAAAGAAATAATGGATGAAAGTTCCATATTCAAACGTATTCCATTGTTTTCATCCCTTCACAATAAACATGCATAGTACAATTTGTGATTGTGGATAGTAATATAAACATAATAGCTATTATCTTTGCGGACTTTGGTCCGAATAGTGTTGGTTACAGCAGGGCAGTCATAAATATGAAAATAAGTGGCAAATTATAATTTTTTTTTTTTTTTTTTTTTTTTTTTTTTTTTTTTTTTTTTTGGATGCAAAGAACAACAACACCCAAAATATATTAAAACAAAATGGAAACCTGATACACATGTAACGAGTGTTTGAAATGGAGCCTATTCTCCAGTCCGAGACTCGTAAATTTTCAAATAAAATTCATTATTCTGAATCACTTATCAGTCCTGAGACTGATAACTTTTCTTGAGTTTCAAACTCTGGTAACGACTTCTCAGAATTTTCGGTCATGAAACGAGGGGGGGGAGTTGTATATTAATATTTAACTTAACACTTTATGGGAATTTACGGTATGTGACCGCGTTACTTTCAATATATCTGGATGGGGTTTTCACCAGCCGGCCTGACTTGGTATACACCGCTGTCGGGTCTGTAGTGTTATCACTAGTTGCGGGTCTTTGGTGGGTTATTTCGGTCTCACTAGGTGGCGGCAGCGATATATCGGCGGGTCGTGGTGGAGGCTGTGCTGATGATGTTGGAGCCTGCTGCCGGGTGTTGGGCGGTTCTGTGTTTGTCGCGAGCGGTGTCGGACGGATGTGGGACCGGTTCCTCCTGAGGCACGCTCCGTTTTGGGCTTCCACAATGTATGATTGGGGTTCTTCTGACTTACGTACCACTCTGCCTGGCACCCATGTGTGGCAGGCCTTGTCGAATATTCGGACTGGTTGTTCGGGTTGGAGGTCTGTGAAGTGCCGTTGTGTCCGATTTGGTCGTAGGCGGTCCTGGAGGTGGTTGCGGGTCGTGATGTGTGCGAGATGTGGTTCGTATCTGCCTGGTAGGTCAGTGGTCACCTTGCGACCAAACATGAGCTCTGCGGGGCTGGTTGTCTTATTGTCGATCGGGGTGGCCCGTAAGTGGAGTAATGCAGTATGCATATCACCACCTGTCTCAAGGCATTTTTTGATAATCGCCTTGCATGTTCCAACTGCGTGCTCCGCGAGGCCATTGGACTGAGGGTAATGTGGGCTTGATGTGATGTGCTCAATACCCCAGGCTTTTGTGAAGTCCCTCATGGCTGCTCCCGTGTATTGAGGTCCGTTGTCTGAGACCAGGGTCTTGGGGCATCCGAACAGCGAACACAGGAATTTGAGGTGATTGGCCACACTTTCAGATGACAGGTTTTTTAGTTCGGTGACTATCGGGA
This sequence comes from Palaemon carinicauda, assembly GCF_036898095.1. Classification (NCBI taxonomy): domain Eukaryota; kingdom Metazoa; phylum Arthropoda; class Malacostraca; order Decapoda; family Palaemonidae; genus Palaemon; species Palaemon carinicauda. The sequence goes on from NC_090752.1 coordinate 46,996,990, forward strand.
ATTTTGTGAAATAATCAGTTGTGATCAGATATGTCTTGTGGCCAATTTGGAAGATGTCCGAAGCGACTTTGAACCAGGGCATTGGGGGAATGTCATGATGCGTGGTTTCACTAGGACTTTGCTGGGGCTGGTACTTCTGGCATATGTCACATGCCCTGACCTTGTCCTCTATATCCTTTGCAATGTTGGGCCAGAATACACACTCCCGTGCCAGGGCTTGTGTTTTTGTGATCCCTTGGTGGGACCGATGGAGCTGGTCCAGTATACGGGCTCTGACCTCTTTGGGGATGATAACTTGTCGCCCTTTGAATATGACTCCGTCTTCCACGGCAAGGCATTCTCTGTATGAGAAAAACTGGCGGATATCGGGGAGACAGCCTTTTACTGAGGTAGGCCAACCCTCGATGATAGTATGCTTGAGAGTGCGCAGCACTGGGTCGGTGTCAGACCTATGGCGGACCTCTTCCAAAATCTGGGGACCAAATTTTATGAGTGCAACTGATATCACATCGATGTCATCTAGTTCCAGTCCGTCCACTCGTGTATCCAAAGGGATTTCCTTGTCATTTTGTGGGTTAGGAAGGCGTGATAGGGCGTCGGAAAGTACAAGGGTTCGTCCTTCCTTGTACTTGACCCTCATGTCATACCCCTGCAGTTTCAAGAAGAGACGTTGTAGTCTAGGTGGGGCACTGATCAGTGGCTTCTCCCAGATATTAACGAGGGGTTTGTGGTCAGTGACAGCTTCGAAGTCTCTTCCGTATAGGTAGGTATGAAATCGTTGCACGCCGTGTACTAGTCCAAGGGCTTCTCGCTCGATATTGCTGTAATTTGCCTGCGTTGGTGTCAGGGCTTTGCTGGCGAAGGCTATTACCTTCCCGTCTTGGATGAGGGCCGCCCCGAGGCCTTTTTGCGATGCATCGACTTCAAGAGTCACGGGTCGAGTTGGGTCATAGTAAGACAGCGTGCTTGATGGGGCTATTTGGCGTTTCAGGTGTTGATAGGTGGATTCATGGTCTTCTTCCCATTGGAAGGGCACATCTTCCTTGACCAGATCTCGAAGTCTTTGTGACTGAGCTGAGTAATGTGGTACATAGGGGCTGAGGTAAGTCATTACTCCCAGGAATCTCTGTAGTTCCTCTTTATTGGAGGGTGACGGCATGCTATGCAGGTCGTGTACCTTTGACGGGTCTGGCATCATGCCCTTGCTGGTATAGCGTGTTCCGAAAAACTCGATTTCTGGTTTTGAAATGGAGCATTTCTTCGAGTTTAGGCTGAGTCCGTGTTTGGCTGCACGCCGCATGAACCCCATCAGGTTTTTGTCGTGTTCCGACTGGTCTTTCCCACATATTGCCACGTCATCAGCGATGCCAAAAACACCTGGGAGATTCTCGATGATGGAGTCCATCCTGGCTTGAAATATGTCCTGGCTTACATTCAGCCCGAATGGTAGCCTTGTCCAACAATACCGGCCGTGTGGTGTTCGGAACGTTGTCAGTAGTTGTGAGTCCTCGTGTAGCGGTATACTCCAGTAGCCTGCTTTGGCGTCTAGCTTGGAGAACACTTTCGCTTTGGAGAATACCGGGTTGATCTCTTCTAGAGTGGAATCTTGTGGGGACATCTTTTGAGGTTTTGGTTGAGCCGCTTGGGGTCCAGGCAGATCGGTAGGCTTCCATCGGGTTTTGTGACATACACAAGGCTGCTACACCAGTCTGTGTGTGCCGTTACGCGTCTGATAACCCCCTCTTTCTCCATAGTGTCAAGCTCGGACTTGATGCGGGGCTTCAGGTGGATACTCACCTTACAGGGCGGATCACAGAAAGGTATCGCGTCATCCTTGAGGTGGAGCATTGCGGGCTCTTTTAGTTTGCCGATACAGTCAAACTGTGCTGGGAATTGCGCTTTTAGTTGTTCGACTGACCTAATAGGGCCTTGTTGGCTTGGTTGCTCAGGTATTCCAGTAACGTCGTTGACATTGATATCCACAATACCAAGTTTTTGGCATGAGGGAAGGCCAAGTATGGCTGGACCAGACACATCAACCACGAAGAACTTTTCTTGCGAGAATGCTGGGTTGCTGAGTTTGCGACGCTGAGCATTAGTGACCCTAGGCAGGGAATATTGTCGCCACTGTATGATGTTAGTCTTACTGACGGTTCTGGGGATAGTACGAGGCTGGTGGGTGCATCACCAAACATTTGCTTGTATGTCCGCAAGGCAGCGTATTGCCACCGGAACCTGTGTCGATTTTGAGTTTCAGGGGCCCATAGGCTGGGGGGTTTT
>NC_090752.1:46999769-47004769 GCF_036898095.1 Palaemon carinicauda
GGGGCCCCTGGGCTTATAGCGTCCTGCTTTTCCAACTAGGGTTGTAGCTTAGCAAGTAATAATAATAATAATAATAATAATAATAATAATAATAATTGTTGAAAAAAAAATGCTTCATTGTTATTTTTATAGCCACCCCTTTAAATGTGTAATAGAAAACGGTATATTCCCTTTTTCAAATCAAGTAGTCTTAGCTGAAGTCTTATAGAAAACGGAGGAATAGGGTTTTAGTGAAGTCAGATAGTTTCCCCTTAAACAGAAAATGTTATCAACACTGCCAGCGTTAATACCATTTTCTTTTATATGCCTTTAAATTCACAGAAAACTATTAATGGTAGACTATTATACTGGAAAACCTCTTCTGTTTCATTTCTTCTGCTAAAAGAGTTCATGGTGTTTATACCAGAACGAGTATGCAATTCAGTTAAATAATTTATTTAATAGAATATCCCTTTATTACAATGAATTATGTTTCTGACAGATGACAGCACCGAGCACTTGAAGCCCCGCCAATTGACCGTGAACGAGCGCCTCTCCAATGTCGCCATCGAATGGCAGCGTCCTTCCTGCGGTGGAGACATCTCCTCCTACATCCTTGTTTCTCTTGGGAGGAACCACTTCCTACGATACTGAAATGAAGGTGCGTGTTCTCACCTTAGAGCTAAGGGGGGTTAAACATTGTGGGTCACTTTTAATACTTTTATCCCTAATCTTCTCTAGTTTTCTTTTAGATTACAGAAGATAGAGGCAATGTATGGGAAACTATGATGAAGGGTATTGTAGATTATTAGTTAGGTAGTGTTTTATTCCCTTTCTCATAGAGTTAGATATCAATGCATTATATCGAGTTTACTTATAGATCATAGAGTATAGATACAATGCATTGGAAAATATGATGTAGGATATTGTAGCTTATTAGTTAACTGTTAGATAATGTTTTATACACTTTCTCATGAGTTAGAAATATATTATTGGAAATGAATGCAAGAATTAAGGAAATTTTTATACAGTATGTTTTATTTTAGAGTGCAGTGTTTGATATTCATTATTCTTAATTTTTAAATGAATCTAAATCTGTATGAAAGGGTTTTCTATTTGTAGATTATACGGAGTTAGAGGGTTATTAGAATTACATTTTAGGTTTTTGTAAACTGTAATGCTTGATCTGGGAAGTCGGTGATCTAAAGAGATAATTATAATAAGATAAATCAGCAACTTCAAGAACACAATTAATTATAGTAAAGTTAGACCTCACTGAAATAGATTTTGGGGGAAGTCATGTGTGACAAATAGTATCTGTTATATTATGTTTCTCTTCAAGAAATGGATAAATTATCAATCTGCAATATGCAGTACATACCGTTCTCTCTTTCTCTCTCCTCTCTCTCTCTCTCTCTCTCTCTCTCTCTCTCTCTCTCAAATAATTTTTTGCTGTTTATTATGATAAATCTCTCTCTCTCTCAAATAATTTTTTGCTGTTTATTATGATAAATCTCTCTCTCTCAAATAATTTTTTTGCTGTTTATTATGATAAAATCTCTCTCTCTCTCTCTCTCTCTCTCTCTCTCTCTCTCTCTCTCTCAAATAACTTTTTGCTGATTATTATGATAAATCTCTCTCTCTCTCTCTCAAATAATTTTTTACTGTTTATTATGATAAATCTCTCTCTCTCTCTCTCTCTCTCTCTCTCTCTCTCTCTCTGTCAGGCTAGAACACTATTGACATTACTCCATCCTTTTCCTTCCTAACAGTGCGACCAGGCCAGCTGCTCCTTCGTGCTGAACCCCGAACAGTGCAACTACTGCATCCACCCCAACACCGACTACACCTTCAGCGTCGCCGCCGTCTTGGCCGATTCTCAACTCGGACCTGCCATCACCGTCAGCAAGAAAATCGGTGAGTGTTGTTTTCTTCATTTTCTTTGTTTTGAAATGGCACATCTCGTGTTATTTCCTCTTTTCCTTTTTGGATGTTGGCTACCTCCCAAAATTGGGGTAGGGGCCATGGTAGATAGACGAATAGATAGGTAAACTTGTAAGACGGGAAATGATGTTTTTAAGAAGTAATATTGTGAAATAGGGTCGTTTCATTTTTGTTCCTGTGACATGATAGATTCATTTGCATAATCAAGAAATTGCTCTATCTTTTTTGAAGTTGAACTTCTATTATTGGTGTTTTTTTTTCTTTTGTAAGTAAGATGAAACTTGCGAAATCAAATTTTTTATATGGGTGTGTAAAAGATTGGGCTTGTAAGATTTCTAATTCTTATTTCTGTTTTTTCTGTGGCATTTAAGAAAACTTTCGTATGCTGCAAAAGATGTCATCGTCAATTTTTCCTTGTTTCAAAAAAATTTGAATTTTTCTCTTGGAATATTTTCCTTACGTTTTCCTTTTTATTGATTATACTCTTAAAGTCATTCAATAAAAAGAAATAAGTGTCTATTGATGTATTGATTTGAAAAATAAAATAAAAAAAAATAGTTTTATCGAAGGACTGATCATCTTTTATAATGAAATTTGAGAGATTTAAAACATTTTATTTTTTCGTTATGTGCAGGACGTTGCCCTCAGAATCGTCTGGGTATGTGGTCACATGTGCGTGTGTTTTTGTGTGAGTTTTACGGAAAAATTGGAATACTTTTTAACATCTGATTTACTAGTCTTCTTGACTGAAAATTGTGTTTTGACTTCAACGCACTCAAAAGTAGTGATCTCAAAATAGTTGTGTTCCTATTCTTCGTCGTCTTCAGTCATATTTAATTTTCATAGCAAAATAACTCTCTCTCTCTCTCTCTCTCTCTCTCTCTCTCTCTCTCTCTCTATATATATATATATATATATATGTGTATATATTATATATGATATATATATGGATATATATATATATATATATACAGAGAGAGAGAGAGAGAGAGAGAGAGAGAGAGAGAGAGCATACTTTGATAAAGCATTGCACTCATAAACCCGAAGGATAACATTCTACGTACCTTCTGTCCTGTTTTCTGTCAGAGAGAAATTAAATCGTTGTCATATAATGCAATCTAGATACGAAAAAAAGGAACTCCTGAAACGAAAGAACTGTAGCTTTCTTTTGTGTTCCCTGTCTAATTTCTTTTTTAGAAAGAGAAATCAACCGAAACTTGAGGATTCGTATTTTGTTCAGGAAGGACTTTTACTAAAATGTCGGGCATACAGGAATAACCAGCCCCGGCACAGGAAGACGAAGATGAGTTGCCACACACTGACCGACTTATCAATTAACCTTAGACTGGAAACTTGAATTATTATTACTTACCCTAGATCGAATTTCGAATGGAAAATTCACGTTTGGAGTATTGATGGTGTCTGGCCAATATTAGGCGTCTGACACTGTATATTGAAGTACTTCAGACTGTTTACGATGGTTTATTTTGCACGTAACTGGCGTCCTTTATTTATCCTTTTGCCATGAGTTGATCTTATTTTCAAGTTCCGAATGGTCCTGCAACTAGTGCAATAGCCTTTTATACAATTTGTTTCTAATGAATATAATTTCTTTCATAATGTTAGCATAAGTTTTTTAGTGTTCTGCTGCTTACATTAACCCATATATAAATTCTGTAAATGGTATTTTTCACTCAAATATATCTTAAAACGAAGATCCATTTTAACCAAACTGAGAAAACCTCCCGAAAATCTTGACCGTCTTCAGAATTTAAAATTTATCCCAGCATTGCATCAACAGTAACAACCATTTTAGAAGCTTCCCCTGACATAAGTGGCCTTTGAAGTATATTAGCAAGAGAAAATTCCAGCGAAGCAAAAAGACAGTAACCGAATCCATGAAGGGGATGGAATTACTCCACCTCAGAGATCTTGTTTCAAGTTGGTCGGTGTGAGGTGGCCCCTGGTGTGGCAAAGGGTTTTCTCTTCTTCTTACTGGATTTGCCCAAGAAATTTCGCCTCATTGAAAGACGATGAGGCGGTTTGCGGGAGAGCTGATTTGTGTATGAAATGACCCACCTTTGGCGTAATGTGGTTTTCTTTACGAAGCTTTTATGAGTCGTATCGAGAAGGTCTCTCACGATTATAGGTCAGTCTTATTACGGCCTGATTTATTTTCGATTTTTTTTTTATGATCACTGCAGTTTCACTTGTTTCTTCCTAAGGGAAATTATTTAGTTGCTGTATAGATATCTTTCATGAGTTTAGATATGGGTAATATTTTGTCTACTAAATAATTTTACATTATAAAAAGCAAAGATAAAATATGGAGAACATGTCATTTCCATTTCATGTTGTTTGATCGGTGTAAAAGAAGACTTTTATTAATTTGGCGTATGGTTATGAAATTAATCATTGTTCTTTTTTATATCAATTCAGTCCGAAGGAAAACTAAGAGCAACATGATTTGAATGGCCCTTTGACCAATACATTTTTTTTCTGCTGAAATTGTTGGTATTTAATGGTAGTATTGATCCGCTGCGAAAGGAAGAGAAAGAAGAGATAGTACTAACAATAATGTTATTGGTACTACTGTTGCTCTTCCCTTCGTACGTGGTATCAGGTATTTCGTTCTTTAGATTTTACTTCTTTGTTTTTTATTTTTTTTTTTGCCTGAAAATAAAATCTCACGAATTTATTGACATCCACAATTCAAAACATTTTAATTTCAACGAAATTAAGATATACAGAAGACTCAATTATAAAAAAAAAAAAAAAAAAAAAAAAAAAAAACTGGTTGATCGAATATTAAACAAAGATGCATCTAAGTTCCCAGCAAGTATATTTAGGGTGCTCTTGTTAACCTATCTGTATTCTTCGCAAACCAAGTAGATGAGCTCAGTAGAGACATATTATATTACTTCAATGACTGACGCGTTTCTAATGCCAGATATCATGATCAATCAATCAGTCGATAACACTTCCTTACAATTATACTTTACTGAAATGAGACATTCTGGGATCATACTAATCAGTCTTGTTTTTCTCTTTTGACTGCCTGAATATACCTCATACCT
>NC_090752.1:47014769-47019769 GCF_036898095.1 Palaemon carinicauda
CTGAAGTCCGGCTCTAGGGAAGTCCAGGAAAACCAGACGGGATGGAATTTGGCAGGTGTCTGTCTTGTCGGAGGCAGGAGTTCTACTGTATGTCGTTTGGAAAATAGTCTCTCTCTCTCTCTCTCTCTCTCTCTCTCTCTCTCTCTCTCTCTCTCTCTGCATTCAGTGATTAATTTTATCCGTAATATTCAAACAACCTTTGCTCTCGGGAGAGCAATTTCCCCTCATTACCTCTGTGGCAATATGCATTTCGAGTAAGTTCCTCCCAGTACTTACCTCTAAACTCTAATTTTCCCGAGGTATTGCGTTGTGTTCTTGAACATTTTGAAAGTCGTACATACTTGGTTGGTTATTCGTGCGTTGAAATTGTGAACGAAAAAAAAAAATAATAAAGGAAATACGGAAAAAATATGACACGTGCGTGATAATGTATTAAAACCGAAACCTAAGAGTATGAAGAACGGGAATTTAGATTATAATGAGAGAAACTGAACCTTCAGATTACAGTGAAAAGTAAAACATTAAAACCTAAAAGATGTGAAATTAATTGATAAAATAAAAAGAAATGTATTTAAGGAAATGTAATGATTTAGGAGAAAATACAAATTCCCAAGAAAAACGAGAAAAAAAATGCGGAAGAAACAGAAAAAAAAAATCGAAACATTTTTAATTATTGCCATATGCGTCTAGATTCTTAATTTCTTTACTGTCACAAAGTATCAATTAACAGAAAAAAATTCTGAACAATATTTTTAAATTAACGAATTTGTTCATTTGTCGTTCAATTCTGATGAAGATGTCAGGTAAATATTATTAATTTTAGTGAAGCTTTTCATAATTGTTCCGCGCTTGTGATTTGTTTTACTGGCTTTAGATAAGCTTTGTTACTTATCTCCCCCTTTTTATTTATTCTTAAATCATGCCCTGTAATAACTCTCTCTCTCTCTCTCTCTCTCTCTCTCTCTCTCTCTCTCTCTCTCTCTATATATATATATATTATATATACATACATACATATAATTATTTGTGTGTATGTGTATATATATATATATATATATAATGTATATGTATATGTATACGTGTGTGTGCGTATGTGTTCCATTTTTTTCATATCCTTTTATATGAATTTTTATAAGGAAGTATAACCATAACATTATCAATGATAAGACTATACTGATGAATATGCCAAATTGGTTTCATAAGACTTGAAATTTGTTTCCTAAGATTGCATGTCCATTATGAATAACAATAATAATGAACGAAAATGAATTAAAATCTCTACGAATACTAAAAAAATATTATTTTAGATCAACAATTGGAAACTACTTCCCGGCCGGTATATAACAGGGCAAATCGAGAGCCAATTTCTCTCCCTGAGGAATCCAATCCTAAATAACGAATATACTATATAAGATTCAGCCTTGTAGTATTGAATGGCATTCGGAGACCTGTCCGACTTTCTAGCATCAGGGAGGTGTGGTGTTAGATTCCTTGCCAGATTCCCAAGGGTCTCACTCCACCTATGTGATGTGGAGACTGTCGAATCCGGGTCAGGTCTCTGTGCCTATAGATTAGGGTGTTATCATTATTGGCATTCTTGCATTCTGATGGTAGCCTACTGTAGATTAGTTATGATAATAATAATAATAATAATAATAATAATAATAATAATAATAATAATAGTAATAATAATAATTACTATTATTGATATTATTATTCATATTATTGTTATTATTTTTATTTTTATTTTTATTCTATTGTTATTATTATCATCATTATTATTATTATTATTATTATATTATTATTATTATTATTATTATTATTATTATTATTTATTATTATTATTATTATTATAGTAGTAGTAGTAGTAGTAGTAGTAGTATAGTAGTAGCAGTAGTAGTAGTAGTTTTTTCCAGATTTCAACCCCCAATAGCTATTATTATTATGATGACAATCATTATCACATCCAAACATACCCACATATCTAAAACAATCAGAATGAAGAATCAAGTCAAATGAAGATAGTATACAAGTATGTAAGTAAAAAATCTTAAGCATGAGCGAGAGCAATGTTCAAAAGCATATGATTTTGTCTCCCGGATTTCCTTTTGCCAGTTGGAATAGTTTACAGAAAATAGTCTGTCTCATCCCACATATCACAGTGGGCGACTATCGACGCCTCCTAGGGGTGTGTTTTAGCTTTCTGCTTTTTTTTATCATGATTATTTTTCTCTTCCTACGACTTCTCTTGATTGATGGGTTGCGTTTTCTGGAGCATACATTCAATTTGTATGGTTACGGTCCATTAAGAGAAATGCCTTTTTACTTTTCATTTTATTATTTGATCAGTATATATAACTTCATTCTTTTATTTATGTATTATTTCCTAGATAAAAGGATTTCACAATTTTAGATTTTAATTGATTATCTTGCATTTGGCATTTCAATCAATTTTTCACCCCTCTTAGTTGTATTAATCTATGTTGATATTTCATATCTTTTGGGATCTGTGTCATCCCATCCATCGTGGTAATTCAAAGTCAATTCTTAACAGCCCCGAGTCAAAGCGTGACTATCAATTCATCTGTGTCAATCCAAACTATCTGTGTCCCATTTCCTCTCTCCGCCCATATCTTCTTCTCTTCACGGAATGCGTATCCTTCATCTTTGTGACTCCTCCATTATCGTGTCACTCTCTGGAAAGAGAGAGAGAGAGAGAGAGAGAGAGAGAGAGGGAGAGAGAGAGAGAGAGAGTAAATTGACCTTACTATTCGAGGCATGAGAGTGAAATTTCAAAACATGTGGAAAAGCATCCTCAAAATATTTGAAATAAATTCCATCAGTGATAAGACTCATCACTGTAATTGAATCTGCATTTCATAAGAAGTGGGGAAACTTTTCGAAGTTGGTTTTCAGGTTATCTAAAAGAATATTGAATAATAAATATTTTATAAGATGGTATATTTATACTCATATTTTGAAAATATCAACCAAATTCAATTTAGAAAAAAAAAGAATGGCTTGAATTATTTTTTTCCTATTTTAGAATTAAAAAACTATCGAATTCTTTTTTTTTCTAAATAGGTTAAGCAAACTGTACTATGAATAATAAAAGAAAGAGAGGGATGTACCAAATTAACATTTGAAAATGAGGAACGAGAGCACCTCACAAGAAAAATGCCTGCAAGATAAGGGATGCCATCCTCCTGTGGTTAATTGCAGGCATTGTCCAGTAATGAAGACAATTCATGCGTTGGAATGTCTCTTCGATTGTCATTGTTCGATTGTCAATGCGAAGAACTTTTGCAAATTCCTAAGTCTTGTGGATTTTTATTTCCTCGTTTGGTCTTCTGTAGCTTGAGATAGGTTTTCTTTTGAGGATTTTTAATTGCTTACATTTTAGCATAGAAGATAATGCTTTCTGTCTAAAATGACCAACGCTTTTGCAAATATCGTATATCTAAAATTAAATAGATAATTGTCATCTAAGCTTTGTATTGTTTTCATTGAACGGTTTCCATTATAGTAAAAGATATATACAGATGAAAAGAATGACCCCCATTTTGACCTTCATCATAAGCATATGACCTACTTCGACTGTCATGCTTGGAATAATTCAAATAACAACCTTATATTCAGTAGAGAATAAACTATTGAACCCGAGAAGTACATAGTAATTGATGCATGTCTTCTTCATGTCAAGGATGTGCTTCTTGGGCATGTGAAACGTTTTCACATTTCCGTAGGGTCTCTCTCTCTCTCTCTCTCTCTCTCTCTCTCTCTGCATAATATATATATATATATATATATAGATTGATACATATATAAATATATATATATATATATATATATATTATGTGTGTGTGTTTGTGTATGTATACTAAGCATGTATATTTGTCCATGTGTTTGTGCTTGATGTATATATATATATATATATATATATACTGTAGATAGATAGATAGATAGATAGATAGATATAGATATAGATATAGATATAGATATATATCTATATCTATATCTATATGTATATATATATATATTTATATTTACATATATATATATATATATATAATATATATTTATATATTGTACACATATGCATATGAGTGTATATATATGTAGATTAGATTTGAATGCTCTTGATATAACTAAAACTCAACAAAGAAAATATTTTTGATATCCCAACTATTTGAACAAGGCCAACATAATACATTAATTTTTAAGTATGAGGATGACAAAGAGACATTAATATATAAGAAGGTTGACATTTCGAAAACATCAATGTTTTTACTACACATAAGATACTTTCTATCCGCCTCATGGTCCCCTAAAATATTGAATTTACTTCGCTCTAAAATAAATAAAGATTTTAACCCAGTATTCCCATATGCAAATGTACACCTTGGAGAGAGAGAGAGAGAGAGAGAGAGAGAGAGAGAGAGAAATTGACTGACAAGTTAAGCTTCAGTTTAGCCTTCGTTACACCCTTCGATTAGAACAGAATTCCATCATAAATCGAGAGCGAATTTGTAAGTAGATTGACTTTATAATCAAATGAAATTTTACGGGTAATCTGGTGTCACATACTCTCTCTCTCTCTCTCTCCTCTCTCTCTCTCTCTCTCTCTGCTTCAGCTATTGGATCTTGTACTGCCACTGTCATTTAATGTCTTTTATATTCACAGGACATTAATTTTCCTTATGTCGTCATCTTCTATTCTCGTTTCCTTGATTCGTCACGTCTGAGAGTACAAGACTTGCACAGTACCTTCCTTATAATTATCGCTTCTTCCGTCTGTCTTTCCTTTTCTTTTATTCATCATTTCGGGACTTCCTCAAGGATATTTGAAGATGATATAGGCATGAAATTGTATAAAATTTACTTATTTACTCTATTTTTTTTCTCTGGACAGGTTAGTACCCTTAAAATATCTTGAAATTGAATGCGCTTGCTTGAAAAGTATATTTAAAAGCAGTTATTATCACGGTTTCCTTGCAAAT
>NC_090752.1:47024769-47042269 GCF_036898095.1 Palaemon carinicauda
TTCATTTCGCTTCCGGCATTTGAGAAGCCAGGCATCTGGCTAGCGTCGTGACCACACCATGTGAAATAAATATTTAATGACTGGAAGTCTATTCATATTTTTTATTTTTTTTTCACTACAAAATATGAAACCACTCGCATGGGGTTGAATATATAAATACGCACACATAAATACACATACACTCGCACACACACATTATATATGTATATATACATATATATATAAATATATACAGTATATATATATATATATATATGTGTGTGTGTGTGTGTATATATATATATGTATATATATATATATATATATATGTATATATATATATATATATATACATGTGTGTGTCTGTGTGTGTAAATATTGAATGTTTACTCCAACCGCAAGATTATTATGTTTGGAACAGATTACAAATGGCATAACATAAGTCCTATTAATAGGGAAAGCTACATTCATGATTCGTATAAAGGGCATATCCTTATTTCAGGTGCATTGAAGCGTTCTAATTAGCCCATAGTTTTTGTATTTTGTTGTCTTTATTTAGTATACAAAAACGAGTAAAATAAACCAAAAAGAAAATAGAATTTCCCCTATATAATAAGGAGAAATTCCGTCCCTCGGGTAATCGGGAGAGGGGCTAGTCAAACCCTGGTGAGAGGTGGGTTGTGATCTTGCATATCTATCTAAATATTTAGCCGTCAATTTTTACGGGTTGAATACACTAGTATAGAATAAAACCTGGATCTCATTGAATCTAAAACCATGCTAAGTGGCACAACAAACGAACACACATACACGCACATACACACTAATCAGCAACACCATATCTAGAAACATTTGCAAGTACATTGCACGGAGGCTCTAGAAAATAAGCAAACATCCTGTACAAACACTTGCCGCAAATAAGAGAAAGGTAAAAAGTGTGTGAATAACATCCCATACTCCTTCGCAAAGCCGCTACAAGACATACCATCAAGGTGGCTTCCCAAGTTAGTGGGTCACCAAGGCATATGGCTTTAGCTATTATGCGGCTGATCGTTGAGTCGTGTCTATAGATTTTGCGGTATGTACGTAGCCTACGTGCGTTCGTGGTCGTACTTGGTTGAAGAACATATCCCTTCGTTTTGTAGCTTTTCCTGCGTTTTCTAGCGATGCCGTTGACTTTTATACATCGCCAGATGAATCTATCATCATTTTCACTTTTCTCTGTATGTAACATTTATACTTCAATTTTCGGATTGGTATATATATATATATATATACACACACATATATACACATACATATACATATATATATATATATATATATATGTATATATATGTGTGTGTGTGTGTGTATATATATATATACATATATATATATATATATACACATATATATATATATATATATACATACATACATATATACGTATATATATATGTGTATATATGTATATATGCGTGTGTATATTTATAACACATATGAATATATAAATAAATATATATATAAAATATATATATGTATATATATATATATGTATATATATATATATATATATAATACCTTTACTTTTTTATGTAGGGCAGGGCTCACAACATTGTCATATCCTCCCTTGTTAATCTGCAACACCTCCCTTCTTTGTGTGTCGAACCACACTGCAAATTTTCGAATCTCCCGACCTTGAATTCTTCACTTCCCCCAATACAAATGCAAATGACCCTCGACATTTTGGGGCCAATCTTCCGTAACCCTTTGTCTCTGTGCGATCAAATTACTCAGAATTAACGAAGACGTAAGTGAGCATTATCTTCATTTCCATCTTGAATTGGTGTCACTCAAGGTTAGTCCTTGTGCGAATGGGCGAGCTTAGTTTTGGGTATTGTGTCGAGTGGGAGGATTTTATCTATCATTTATTTTTTAATTTATTTATTTGGTTATATAGTTGTTTATTCGTGATGTTAGCTTGTCTGTTAGTTAGTTACTTAAATATTATGATTCTTTCTATCTTTATTTATCATTCTATTCTTCCATTTATATGGTATATCATCAATAACATCAAGTGATTCTCTTTTGCTTTTTATTATCAATACATTTGCGCAAATGATTTCTAATTTAGCCTTTTCATTCAGTAACATCCAATATATGTTTTTTTAATCTATTCATGAGTTTGAATTAATTCACAATTCAGTCACTTATTAACTAAGTCATTTATTAACTTTATCGTTTTCTGATGCCTTTTTTTTTCTAAGAGAAAATAGTTTATTACGTAACAGATGAGTTTTAAGGGAACAGTTCATCCCTTAAGGCTGAATATCACAGCATTCTTCACAAGTGTGTGTTTATATGTATGAGGCACCTTTTCTCCAAATGCTAATAACTTTAGTCAACAAAGAACAGTAAATGAGGGATGTATGGTTAAATGTAAATATGCCTGTATATATATATATATATATATATACTGTATATAGATATATATATATGTATATATATGTGTATATATATATATATATATATAGATTTATATATATATACAGATTTATATATATATATATATATATATGTATATGTATACATATATATGTGTGTGTATTTGTGTGTGTGTGTGTCGCGCGAGTTTCAGTCTCCCATCACGCGAAAGAGATCAGACTACTTTGGGACCGGTTTCCGAAAATACATTATTCTCATATCGACCTAAACAATAAATCATGTATTTTAAGGTTAGTCAACTGTTGTGGGTCGTAACCAAGGCAGAGAAAGATAAGGAGCTAACAGCATCACCTTAAGAATAACTGGCTGAAGCTGGAAGATTGACATTATCTGGAGCCACCCCATCCAAGAACGAAAGTCGCATAACTGAAGAAAATACTCATATTAAAAGAATATTCTTATATGTATAACCAACCTATATATGTTTATTTTCATGTGTGTTTGTTTGTGTAAATAGATAGATATAATGTAGGCTTATATGAAACACAGATAAATGCAAATAATTGTGCATGTTTAAGATACGGAAAAACTACTTTCCCTTAAAGTTTCTCGGTTTTTAAAGAATTGTTATGAACTGTATCATCGATCACTAAATATTCCAACAAAATTAACATTAATAATCGACCTCCCAATGGTAAAATATCATAAGATAAAGCCATCAACTGTCCTAAACAAAGAAACCAATATAGAAATTACACAGAACAAAGGCGGTAAAATGTCCAAAAAGAATTTATGAGAGACATTACTACATAATTTTGAGAAACATTACTCCATACTTCTGATGAGACGAACACCACTTAAATAGTGTTTTCTTCGCGCCCTCAACCGCCCTCATTGGAACCAGGAAGCCATAATCACTAGTAAATTTTCTTGCGGCCTTGCATGAATATGTATTTAGTTCCGGGACTGACGACAACAGCTGTCAAATATTTCAGAAATATGGGTGCATTTCCTCATGTCAAGCGAATTGGGTGAAAGGTTGGGTTTAGGTGACAATGATATCACGTCATCGACATCCTACAGCTGAAGGATAAGGAGCAGCCAATCCTGGTTGTCTTAAATCCGAAGGTTCCCTTTTGAATTTTCGATATGAACCACTATTATTATAAATTTACTAAATATTTTATAGGGCAGGCATAAAATAATGTCTTTCAAAGCGAACTTCCGCATAATTGGACACTGTTGTTTAAAGTAGAGGTAGAATATTGGAAAATTTATGATTCAATTTTTGTTTTATGTTTAGCATAAACATAGATAAACAACAACGTGGATAAGAAATACTGAGGAACTTATTGGACTTTAGAGTAGCATTGAAATCCCACTGAAACTTACCACGAGCATGAAAGACCATTAACTGTAAAACTCCTCCAAGGCTGATTAATCTAGATCCCCTAAGAATACAATTTTTCTGCGAACTTTGTTTTTGCATCTCTCCCAAAATATCATCGTCTCTTACTTTTTACCGAACCCACCTCTGGTCATATTTGTTTAAAGATCCTCAAGCAACTTTATACTTAATCTTACCAACAAGCAAACAATAGGAACAGACAACGCAAACACACAAGCATAATCAATCCAAAAACTATACCTCCTTGGTCAATAGGTTATGCTTATTATTCTAGAGACTGAGTCACCTTTCAGAGTTGGTAATATAATCATATCCTCTTCAGATTGGTATCACAAAGAAAATATAATTTTACCCTTTGTGAATTTCATTGATTTTCCTTCACTGCCTCTATTCAATCAAGCTATTCTCAGTTGGGTATAAATTCATGTAAATTTATGACAGCAAGAAATACGGAAATCACAAGAATGAAATCGTCGCCGGAAATATCATTCGGGAATATTCGAAAATCGAAATTGAAATTCGGAGTCAAACGCAACGATGAAGCCAGATGATGGATGAGCGCATTCAAGTACAAAATCCCTCGAAGGTGACGTTTACCAATCTTCCCAGTTAGTGACATTTGACGTGACCCTTTAGGGCGAGAATGACTAGATATTTGTTATGAAGGATTGCTTCTTATCATATCACAAAATGCGTGACATCATGCTGATGGCAAAGGCCAAGGAAGTCCGAGATGATGACATCGTGGGCGTAATAGGGAGGGCTTGGGCGTGTGTCGCATTACCTTACACAGCCTTTTCAAACGCTCTTGACCCGCAGAAAGCGTGGGGTTTTGGCCATGGTTTGGTTGAACCCTTTTACAACTTTCCCTTCTGTTAGGGCTGATGTAGAGGCGTCTTGTCCACTGGTAATTACAGGTACTTTTCCGTACTGCCATTGTTGGAATACTTTCTCTGAGAAGGCTGTTGGTGGGGGAAAGGGATGAGCCATCACAAAGCACTAAAGAAACGAAGAAAAGACTTTGTAAACCACATGTAAGAGGCTGAGAGTGGGCTTTCTCAAAAGGATAAGGAGGCGACGAAAAAACTATAGATGATATCGATTCCGGACGCTGCTAGTGGCTAAAGGGTTAAGCCGGCTAAAAGGCGTGAAAAGGAGAGAAAAAAAATATATGATAAGCTGCTAAGTAGCGGCTTGTTACTAAAGGAGTGATCGGTCATAAGGCAAAAAAATATAACTAATAAAATTGCAGTGATCTTAAATCAAAGAGGCCTAAAGGATTGGTCTACTTCCCAACATAAAGAAAAATATTTTCTTTTTTAAGAAGCTGTTGTTAGACAAGTGGCGAACCATTCCGAAACATAAAGAAACAGAAAAAATTATCGATGAAAAATCTTTAGGAAAAAAATAAGGATGGTGTTTTCTATTAAGAAATCATAGCTGATTTGATTGGGTTTTATAACAATAGTAGAATTTCTTCTGTGGCATTAAAACTCATGAAATTCCTTAAACCATTATAGTAGTGTTGCGAAAGCTCTTTTCATCATACCTCCCAATTTCTGAAGAATTATGAGCCACTTATAAGAAAGCATAAGATTTCCCAAACCAAATCGTATTTCATGTAATCCTCCAGAGCAAAATAATAAAAAAAAAAGAGAAAGGATACAAAGTAAAATATCAAATTACCCAATTACCTTGTATTTTCACAATAAAATAGATGTCCCTCAGGCTAGCAAGACCCTGGAGGAGAAAAACTAGGCTGGAAAACCAGGAAAGGGAAGCATTTGTACGGACAGACAAACCTCTGCATAGTTTGTCGGGGAAAGAAATTTCGCTTTTTGGAAAGTGTTGCCAGTTTCCTACAGGGAGAGGTCTCTTTTATATCAAGAGAAATTGACAGGATAATGATGAAACGTTATGATAAACTATCACCGCTTTCATATAATTTTGTTTGGAAGAATATAAAAATGATAAAAAAAAAAAAAAGGAAAAATTGAACTGAATGAAGACCGCATTTACCTGTATCACTTCAAAACCACATTGACGGTGACAGTAGCTTTAATTATGATAAAGGAAAAGGGGAGTTTTATGTAGAAAGTATTTCGCCTAACCACTCAGCCATTTAACATCACAAATTAGTAGCTTGACTGGTGTTAGTTGGTTATCCGACAACCGACCACTGGAATGCATAGCACTGGAGTCGGCAAGTGTAGATCCGGTCTCACTGCTTAATTGCTACCGGTATTAGGAAGTAACGAGCATTTAAAACTCTTACTCTGAAAGTCTGGAATCCTGTTCGCGTGCTACGTGTACTTCTCCTTCAAGTAGTTTCTCCAGCTCGTACTGGAACTTATCTGTTCAGACCCCCTTTTCCAAATATAAGTGAAATTTGCATAGCCTTGCATAGTGGGTAGTATTGTCGTTCTGTACTTCTTGCGTTTCATGTTGGATTTTGATTTTACCACATTGGCCAAATACCAATAATTAATATGTCCAATATGTAACATGGGTCAAATTTCAATTAGTAACATGAGCCAAACTTGGATCACCAAATTTACGTAAATATTTGAATTTTTTTTATTTTTTCTCTTTCCCAAATGACCACCTATTACCATATTAACAGCATACGCCATGACTATTATTTAGTAATTAAGCGGAAGAAAACGTCATATTAAAAGTCAAATTAGTATTTTGTGTCAATACGAAAGCCAAAAAAAAAAAAAAAATCATATTACAGGTACAAAAGTATTTAACAACAAAGCATAAATACACATTTTTCATTCATAAATTCTCTTGTCGGATTTACCAACTCTTAGCAACATTTTATGGTCTGCCAGGTTTATTTTTTTTCATCCGCTTTAAACCATGAGACGGTTTTAGTGAAAGTTTTGACGGAAAAAAAAGAATGCATTTCTTCAACTTGCAACTGACTGGAGGGAATTTGTTTGTTTTTCCTTTTGCACCACGTTCGTTATATGTTACGCATCTGAACTAAAAATCGAAGAACGTTAGCTGCCGGTTTCCGGGTGTTTTTATTTCCCCGTAGACGGAGAAATCTTTGGTATGGGGTCTCTCTCTCTCTCTCTCTCTCTCTCTCTCTCTCTCTCTCTCTCTCTCTCTTTCTCTCTCTCTCTCTCTCTCTCTCTCTCTATGTGCGTGTTTATGTATATTGTATAACAAGTATCAATTTGTTTTGTTTTTCCTGCTATTATTATCTCCAATTATGGGTTTAAAAGCTTCGGTTAACGACATTGCTTTATGAATTTCAGCTAATTTAAGTGCAGTATCTTATTGGAGAATGTACCCCACAGTCGTCTGATTTTGTAATTGTTTAGCCTTTCAAGCATCCATTTTTTCTTTGATAGATCTAACCAATGATATGTCTTAGATATTCATATTAACTGAACCAATAAGGACATATTTGATTAGTGATTTTTTATTTAACTTATTTTTTCGTTAAAGTGTTTTTCTAATTTGTTGCTTCGAGACCCTTTCCGTAGGAATTTAACTGTCAATCTGTTGCGGGAAGTTTGACAGCCAACCCATTAGTGGAATTTATAATTTGTTCTTTACTTTGCTTATTAAAAGGAATATAATATATTGGAGCTAAAATCATTCTGTTTTTTCTTTATTTTTATTGGGTTATATATCTTCCTATATATCTATTTGATTAACTAGACTATCTGTGACGGATATTGAGACACCCACTGTTTATGTATTCATTCATTTAAATTCTATCCTAGTTTTACTCATAATCATTTTCTTTATAAACATATAAAAGAAACCAGAGTCTAACACCGAACCACCCATTACTTTCTATTTAAATTCACTAATGTTTATTTATTATTTTCGTCAAACTACGCAAGGAAACCAGACGCCCATTAGTCATTCATTTATTCATATACCTTTTTTCTTCTTTTTACTAAACTTGACAAGACGACTACGAGGAGGCCTCCTTCAGTCTGAGGTTAGCAGGGAATTTTCGCTCTTGCTGGGGGAGGGGGGGGGGATTTTTTACCCAAATAAAGCACCAATCTCCTAAATCATCTCTGGTACAACGCCCGTAGTCCTTCGGTTTCGAGGAGGAGAGAAATTCCATGAGGCCTTTCGAGTTTGCCATTATTTATTCATGCTTATTCGACGCGTTCCATTTGATTTAGCTTTTATATTTGCCATTCGGTTTTCCATGGTTTTATTTTTGACTTCTTTCAGATTTATTCTGTTTTCTATAATTTTACTTTTGATAAATTTCAGATGCATTTTGTTTTCCTTAATTTTTTACACATTTCAGATTCATTCTGTTTTCTATAATTTACCTTTTGACAAATTTTAGATTAATTCTCTTTTCCATAACTCTATTTTTGACAGATTTCAGATTAATTTTGTTTTCCGAATTTTTTCTTTTTGGCAGACTTCGTATTCGTTCTGTTTTCCATAAATTTCTTCTGGACACAGTTCAGATTCATTCAGTTTTCCTAATTTGTTTGACCAATTTCAAAATAATTATGTTTTCTATAATTTATATTGTGACAAAATTCAGTTTCATTCTCTTTTTCCTTAATTTTCTTTTTGACAAATTTCAGATTCATTAGGTTTTCCATAATCTTCTTTTTAATAAATTTTGAATTCAATCTGTTTTCAATAATATTCTTTGGACGATTTTAATTTCATTCGTTCATTTTCTCATGATTTTAGAGGATTTTCTTTCACATGTGGTCAATTGTCTTTTCATTCGTTTTATTAGTTGAAATTATAGACGATTTCATTTTCGTTTTCTCAGTTTCTCATAATATTTCAAGTTTTCTTTAGAATGTGATTATGTAATTCATTTGTTTCCCCATATTCGTAAACAATTATCTATTCATGTATAAAAATATCACAATTTTCATAATCATCCTCAGACAATTTTTATTTCATCTGTTAATTATCCTTTACTCTTTGCTACTAATTTTCTTTCGCTCATCCGGATTGTTGCAATATTTTTCAAATAGGTATCTAGCTTTCTCTTTCACCTCTGCATACCAGAGTTAAGAGAGGCTGATTATGGGAAACTCTTAGTTCCAAATTATAATGTAGAAATTTCTTATAGTAATATTTATGAAATTCTCTCTCTCTCTCTCTCTCTCTCTCTCTCTCTCTCTCTCTCTCTCTCTCACACCTTGGAAGTATGTCACTGAAGCATTTATGTTTCAGTTTATGTGGTTCCTGGTACATCTTGAAGATTTATATGTATTCAATTAATAAAAATAAACATATATATATACATATATATATATACATATATATATATATATATATATATATCATATATATGTGTATATATATGTATGTATTTATTTGTATATATATATATATATATATATATATTATACATATATGTGTATATATATGTATGTATTTATTTGTATATATATATGTATATATTTATATGTGTATATAATATATATATATATATATATATATATTTATATATATATATATATATATACATATATATATACATATATATAATATATATACATATATATCTCGAAATTTCGCCTTTTTGGTTCTTATAATATCTAATTTTCAGGCCACATTATAGCTCATTGTTGTTTGTACCATATCCATTCGACATTGTCTACTCTTAGCCTCGTAGTTCAGATAACTCCCCTTCGACATTGTCTACTCTACTTTTAGCCTCTTGTTTCTTTGGACACAATCGTGAAATTTTGGCCTTTGGTAAAGTGTTTCCGCTTTGTTGTTTTGATGTACGGACAAAATATATTTGGAGAATAGTGTGGATATAACTAAAAAGCCATAATCAGATTGTGTAATTGTTCCGGAGTGGAATGCGTGTTCCGCTCATGGAACATTAATTTAATTTAGTGTTTAAAGCATTTGTGAGAGAGAGAGAGAGAGAGAGAGAGAGAGAGAGAGAGAGAGATATTGATTAAAAATAACAAATATTATCCAGTTCCCAAAACATATTGATTTTATCGAGTTGTAATTATATTTTATGTTTTTGAAAAGTTTAGATCGCATAAAAATATAAAATACATTATACAAGTCGCGAAGCTAACACAGTACGACTAAAGAGGACGACATTTAAAGGCATAAATGTTTATCGATTCGTCTTATCCATTTTCCTCCTTGAAAGCGAACACATTACGAAGGGTTCCTAACCCACCAAGACGTTTTACCCCTGAAAGCCTAAAAGCAGCGGCGATAGGACGAATGCAAATGAATTTTTTCTTTTTTGACGACAACTACAACGACACGTCGTTAATAACCATTTAGCTACGGCCGTCGTTGGTGGGTTCCAAAGGTTTCTTCTCTCTTTTTAAAGGGCTCAGGAATCTCTCTCTGAAGATCAAGTTTGGAAATAGATTATGGAGGGCTTGGGGTTTTGTCAGTCGAAAAATATTTTTCTATCCTAAAAAAAAAAAAAAAAAAAAAAAAAAAAAACTCAGAATTTTGCTTTTACGAAGCAAACACGGAAAGAAAAAATGGAAGTAGACTGAAGGTTTAATGGCTATATCATAAAATTATTATGACTTTTATTATTGATAGTAAAGGTTTCAATTTAACGGATATATCCCCGTTGTACACGGCACAGTGAAAGGAACTGAAGGGCAGACGAACACTTTCGATGATTTGTCAGACAAAAAATAAATATCTCTTACTTTTAACCCTAAGGAAAAACATTCCCCTTTTTAATGGCTTAGATTAACGTGAAATCGCACTCGAGCACAGTATAACAAATACCTCCGACGGAACGTTTCGGAACGCGGACGGACTCCGGAGAACCTCCTCCGCCAAGGACCTCCTTCTCCCGTCGAAAGGGGAAGTTCTCACGATGGTTTTTACTTTGATGTCGTATTCCTAACGGCGCCAGCAGCCTTGGCGGTCTCCCAAAACGTAGTTATAAGACGTGATTCAGATCGAGGCTGAGTGGATGTTTCCGGCTCACCTGGTTTGATGTTTTATGACAGCTTTCTTTGGTCAAGTATCATATTAGACTTTGTTCCGGTTTTCGTATTTCGGTATAGTCTCTTGAACAACCTTTGGAATTTTAGTTGGATTTTCGCCTACTATGTTTACTTAGAGAGCGAGAATGACTGCGGCGTCATTGGTCTGAAGTCCACTTTTGATTATCTCTTGGCTAAATAAGGGCAAGAGATTGTTCATCTCAATTGTTTTTAAACTTTGATTATTGAACTTTTCTGTGTTCAACTTTCGTACCCCTTTTGAGAACTTATAATAAACCCTTGTGTATATGTATGTATATATATATATATATATATATGTATATATATATATATATATATATATATTTATATATATACCACACACACACACACATATATATATATATATATATCAGAATCTTAGAACTTAACAGAGCCCATATCTAGCCAAGTGCTTGGCAATCTTTAAAAATTAACTAATAGTGTTGTTTATTACTGGAATGGGAGAAAGCTATTCACAAAATTCCCTCATATTTGTCGTACCATCTCTTAAGTATTCCATATCCTATTTCGATCATGTCTTTATAAATTTACAGCCTCTTTTCTTTTATTTCTTCCATACCATTCCACTAGTGCTGTGATTTGGCTTTGAAATACATAATATAAAATATATAATATATGAAATCTGAGTTGTCAATGACGGAATGATATAGCCTAACCCCTTTACATTTATATTTACATCGCATTCACGTTTATAGAATAAAAGTGTGATAGTAATTCTGTATTGTTATTATTTAAAGACAATGTCTTGTAGTAAAAAGGTGCCATTCTGGAGGAAATGGCTGACTTAACTTTAAGACAATTTGTTTAGTTGAAGTTAGATTAGATATAATCGTCTTCCACATTCGGCAAAGAGCCTAAGTCTGCATGGGCCTATTCAAACTTTATTCTCCGTGACCCATTCCAACCATTCATCTCTTGGAACTAGGCAATTGACTCACCCACACAATGAGCAACCTTCACCCAAAGCTCCCTGAGAGGTTTTCTTGCACATCCTATCATCACAGAGGTTCGGGGGCGAGAGCCATGACAGGTTGACACCACGGCGCTCAGAAATACCATAAAGTTCCTGCGAAAATGTCGACTTGAAGGAGTGTGGGAAAGGACTCGATGAAGAAGGACACCTAACTGAGAGCAAGGACGAAAGAATGAGGCTTTGGAATTATTTCGAAAGAAAACCGACATTTTGGATGAAGTGAAGGAAATTTTTCGCTGCAGTGAAAGGTGGAAATTTGATGCTCGCTCTCCAAGGTCTCCAGACGTCCAAAATTAGGAGGCAAAAGAAACTGTGTAATAATGGGGTCTCGTCTGACGTCGGTATGTGGATTAAGGAATCCTTCTCGGAATTTGTTGTCCGAGGACCTTGACCGGGCTGTTGGGTATAGTCCGTCGTATAATTTTAGGGGATGCACACCCGCAGGCTACTAGGCAAAGGCGTTTCGCTTTATGACGAGAAAAATGTGACAATTGTGTCTACGGTCTTGGGTCCTGAAATTTACCCATCCTGGCAACAACTTCGTACCTTAAGTACAAGAAAATTTCCCACAACCATTATTTTTCAAAATGAGTATAAACTTATCTCATTACTTTTTATGTACAACAATTTTATGAAGCTGCAAACCTATTGTTTTGTTTAAGATTCTGTTGATCAACTCTATTTTTGCCTCCTTATTTGTCTACAGTTCAAAGAAATGAAAATATAATATAAAACTACTTAAGAAGGGTCATTATGACCATAAGGAAATGTGAAAATTAAAGATCAAGCGGTAGCCCCCAAGGGCAACAACCATGTATAGGTCTCGACTAGGAGCGCCATCCAAGGACTGTAGATGTGGGGAAGGTTTCTTTTGGGGAAGGAAAGGGTTATGGCGGGAAAACTTGCTAAGGAATATTTTCTTCTTCTTCTTCTTCTTCTTCTTCTTCTTATTCCTTCGTTGGTATTTCCGAGGCGGTTGCGACCTTCCCAAAAAGAATAAAAGAAAAAAAAGTCCTGAATTTTTATGTCCGACTGAATTTTGTTAGTAACCAGAAGAGCGCCTTTCTTTCTGCGGTTAGCGTTGAACAGCTGCCTCTGCCATGTTTGCCTCTGAGCTGCTTATTTAGCAATCGATTTTTAGTACAGTCATGTTTTGTTTCGATCGATCAGTCTTCGTTCGTACCTTGAGTACATCATGAATTTCTTTTTTTTTTTTATTCTTTCTTTCTCTTTTTCGCTTTCTATTTTTTTTACGATTTAGATGTCCGTTGCATGAATTATTACTGATGATTTAAATATTGTAACGGAATTGTGCTTTTCTTTTATTATCAATTGCTAATGCAAAATGGTGGATGTTATTTTAAGTTGAATATATACAGTATATATATACATATATATATATATATATATATATATATATGCATATATATGTGTATATATATATATACACACATATATATATATATACTATATATATATACATATATGTGTGTATATATACACACACATATACATATATATATATATATATATATATATATATATATATATCTTATGTAGCAATGCTGTTGTATATATCATTCAAATCTAAAAGGGATCAAAAGTATCGGCAAATGGTACTACAGTACCTGTAAAAAAACGTACTTCCCTAAGTTACCCCACATTACTTGCAGCATTAAAATACATGTGTTCTCTTGTTTAAATAGCCTACAACTGTGTGATTAATGAGCAAACAGTTGCTGAGACTGTAGAACCCCGAATGTCATTCATATATGATGCTGATCATATTAAATTGCTCTCAGTGCTACACCAGTTACGTCACTGAATAATATGATAAAAGGCTATGGGTCCAACTTTATGGTGATTTATTAGTGTGCTCAGTTTTTTATTCATATTTGTTATGTTTACTTTTATATATATATATATATATATATGTATGTATGTATATATGTATATGTATATATATACATATATATATATATATATATATACATACATATACTATATATATATATATATATATATATATAATATTCATGTGCTTCTTATTTTCTTTCATTTTAACAATTTCGTTGTATAATCTGTAAAAGTTTCATTAATGAATTACTTTTCAATTTCATTTTCTTCCGTATAAAACTACTAGACTTTTAATTGATGATAATTAGTAACATTGATGTTAATGATAATGATGAACCTATCATTTTCCTTCATTAACACCTCAGCCTTTTTTGACAGTCAGTGTCAGGAGACTACACTTCGAAATAATAATAATAATAATAATAATAATAATAATAATAATAATAATAATAATAATAATAATAATAATCAAAAGCACTGGCGATGAAAGTAGAAATCGAAGGCCATGTGTACAATCAGAAAGCATGTCTAGAATCACAAAGCTTGCTCGTCTCCCGAGAGTATTCTAGAGCAATTTCTCCCGGCATTGAACGTAGATGAACTTCCTAGTAGAAAGATGGAAGAAATTGGACGTTAATGGATGTTAAGTTAATAGAAAATCCGATAATGACAGAAGAGAGTAAGATGGAGGACTTTGGAGAGTTGATTTACTCTGGTTTGTTCATTTTGAACTTGATTGTGTTATTGCTTTTATTAATTTCATTGTTGTTGCTTCGTCTTCTTCTTTGTTAATTACTTTCGTTTTTATTGGCGGTGTTATCAGCTTTATCGTATTTATAGCAACCATCATCGCTTTCAAATTCCATTAAGAGACTACCTACAAATGATTTTGCGTGTGCCTTCGCTCTTGATGTTGTTGTTTTTATTATATTTTTTTATTTATGTTCTCTCGGGAACGCTGAAAACCATGAACATAGTTCATGCTTTCCTTCAAGTTTTTTCCTTGCTTACTTTTGCAAGAGGATTTAGTGTGGGTACCACACTCTCTCTCTCTCTCTCTCTCTCTCTCTCTCTCTCTCTCTCTCTCTCTCATTTTAACAATATGAACTGTAAATAATTTCGAAAAGAGGAAAAATATCAAAATTTGAATTCTTCCGTGGGATGTGTTAAATACAGAGGTATTGTAAAAGAAAACAAAAAAAAAAAAAACACACACACAAAAAAAGGCTTCAAACTTTGTTTCCATAAGCTTACATGTGTTATTCAAAGGTTATTTTTTGTATTTTGGAAATTTGTTAATCGAGTCAAAAGATAATTATTCAGGCATACCACGACCTCCAATTGAGACACTGAGACAGTTTCTCTTAGCCATTCTCATGTGTGTGAAATAACTGATTTATCTTCTGAATGGAACTGATTATATCAGCAGGAAAATTACTATTTCAGTATTCCTGAAATTATATCTGACGAAAATGTCTAATTAATAAC
This sequence comes from Palaemon carinicauda, assembly GCF_036898095.1. Lineage (NCBI taxonomy): Eukaryota > Metazoa > Arthropoda > Malacostraca > Decapoda > Palaemonidae > Palaemon > Palaemon carinicauda. Next base: position 47,039,915 of record NC_090752.1, read on the forward strand.
TTAAATGGTATTTTTGTTGAGATTTCTCATATAGTCAACTTCAATGTCTCTTCATTTCCATCCCAGACTAAGGATGTTTAAAAGATTTTACGGGAATTTTTTTTAGCTTTTTATTTTAGCACTGGATGTTTTTCTCCTTTGCTATTGGTTACATGGGACTCTCAACTTAGCGTTCTCTTTTTCCTACTACTTTTCATTTTCTTTAGGCTTAGCTATGAACCCTTCTGGCTTCAACTAAACCGCTTAGGCTTGTATAAGTTTTGGTGTTTTCTTTTACAAAGACTTTACGTTCAGCTTATACCCAACCCTCTTCTTTTATCCGGTCTTTGGGCTGGATGAAAGATGGGCCCTCCTACCCCTCGACAGTTGTAAAGCTAGAGAGAGAGAGAGAGAGAGAGAGAGAGAGAGAGAGAGAGAGAGAGAGAGATATTGGCATCATCTGGCAATGGATTCCACATGAGATATGAGACACCGAATTACTGTACGTCGATATTCTTTTCATTTCCAAATGTTCGTTGTTATAAGTTTTTTATTCGATTTTAATTGATTGCCTGTTTCTTAAGGAATATAGGAATACTTATTTTACTTTTAAAGCGATATATTTCATGAATATTTCTGTAACTAATATCACGTACCTCAACATTAACATTTTTATTCTTGCTTACTTTACATGGAAAAGTTACTTTAGATTAGAAAGTTAACTTTAGATTAAAAAAGTTACTTTAGATTAGAAAAGTTACTTTAGATGAGAAAAGTTACTTTAGATGAGAAAAGTTAACTTCAGATTAGAAAAGTTACTTTAGATTAGAAAAGTTAACTTTAGATTAGAAAAGTTACTTTAGATTAGAAAATTTACTTTAGATTAAAAAGTTAACTTTAGATTAGAAAAGTTACTTTAGATTAGAAAAGTTACTTTAGATTCAGTTCTGTCTACGCAAGAAAAAACTCCTCTAATTTACCTAACCAAACCATTTCCAAAGGCAAATTTGAAGGGAAAAGTGACTGTAGATTACGTTCTGTCTAGTAAGGAAAAATGCTTCTTCCCAATTTAGCCTAACAAAACCATTTGATAAAAGGGAATTTTAAGGCGAAAAATTACTCTAAATTAGGTTCTATCTACGCAGGAAAAATGCTTCTTCCAATTTATCCGAAGCAAATCCATTTGCAAAAGGCATCTTCTGCAGAAAAGACCAACGGAGCATGACTTTCAATTATGCTCTCGCCGCATATAAAAAGTTGTTTAATGAGAGGAATGTCGGACGCGGCAAAAATCGTTCTTGAAAACCTCTCGGTTGTCTAGCATTCTTCGGGGAAATTTCTTGAATATGTCTCGTGATATTTTCTAACGCGCCGTTAAAACGTACATCATGCTTTTCAAGAGTGTCATTTATATGCTTCAAGCCTCGGGCTCTGCTTTCGAGTGACTACTCTTCAGAGCCACCGGCTTCGCTGGGACTTGTTACTGATTGTCGTGATTATGTTTAAAGTGGTAAAAAAGAAGATAGAACACGGCCGTCATTCACATTTCTCGTCATATTGAGAGAGAGAGAGAGAGAGAGAGAGAGAGAGAGAGAGAGAGAGAGCGTATTAATTATGTACTTATATAATTTTTTCTTGTATGCTAAAATTATTATTGTTTGATTACGAAATGATAGAAGACATGGTAGAAGACATTTAATAGAGAGAGAGAGAGAGAGAGAGAGAGAGAGAGAGAGAGAGTATCAATTATGTACTTATATCATTTTTGCTTTTATGCTAAAATTATTATTGTTTGATTACAAAATGATAGAAGACATAGTAGAAGACATTTTGTAGAGAGAGAGAGAGAGAGAGAGAGAGAGAGAGAGAGAGTAATACGCATTTTCAAACAATGCACGTTCCGCTAAATTTCATATATACGAACAAAAATAATTGTATGGTTTAGGTGGGGTAAGTCCGGCCGTGAGGAAGGTCTTGCATGGTCGCCACCAATTGGACCAGACCATCAAAGGGAGATCCGTTCACTGCGATTAAAGTTGTGTTTCGTGATAAAGTAGTGATTCGCGAACGGGCAAACTACACTTCGGTCCCTTCTTCGCGCTCATGAATGATTCCGTTGGGAAAGTCTGCGAGCTATGCTGCTGTGTCATTTTGATTGCAGGGTGGGCCACTGACGACCGAGAATTTCGATTTCGTTGATAATGAACATCATTTTTTTTTTTTATGTAGATCGTAGGGTTTCACTCCTGCATAAACATATCTTCTGCCGCTTGTTCTTCCTCTTGAGGTTTTCTTTTTTCCCTTCGAACATTTTCAACTGACTTTGAATCTGCTGGACTTTCTTTCCAGTGAACGAAAGACGTTTGGTTTCAAATA
>NC_090752.1:47049769-47059769 GCF_036898095.1 Palaemon carinicauda
TATTAATAACAATGATGATTGAAACAATAATATTAATGATAACAGTAATATCGGAAATTGTTTATTGATTTATCTTTATCCGTAGCAGTAGCAGTACTAATAATAGCATTTGCGGTAGTATGACTGCCGATAATAAATCAATTATTATATCTATAATTTTTACAATCAAACAAATAAATAAATGGAACAATCCTCTGTGTTGACCCAAAGGTCAAGCTGCAGAAACAAACAAAAGATGTGATTAATTATTTCCTTCGTCGCCACATTTCCGGTTGCAATGCTCTCACCCCTCTCACCCCTCTCCCCCTCCCCTCCCTCTATTATCCCCCACCTCCTGAAGTCATGTGTTTGGCCTTGACAGGTTCCTAGTATTATTTTCGAGCTTGGTTTTTTTTATTTCAGTATTTTTTTTTTTTTTTTTTTTTTGTAACTATTTCCCATACCTCCTCAGATCTCTCGTTTCTCATAAGGGCAGAGGAGCAATTACAGACTTCTCTGGGAAAAAATACAATTACTGTATACGATTGCAATCAAGCTCGGTAATTTAGGAGATGGAAAGGCGCGTTACTAACAAAGTTTTTTTTTTGAGTTCTTAACATACGGTGGGGGACGGGGGCCAGCTCTATCTCATTATCAACAATAGAAGAATGGAGTATGTGGCTATCACGATATCTATAATGACTTTCATTCTGTATTGACATTGGGAATAATGGCTGGATATTAATACGCCATTGATGAGGCAGCTTAGATCCCTAATAATGGGTCTCATTGCGGGAGATTGAGTAGAATATTTTGCATAATTTCTCTTCCGGATAATACTACTTAAATAATAGAATAAATCGCATGAAATAGAATTAGTAGGAATCTCGTCCATATGTTCTAAGATCATTTTGAGAGAATTATATCTGTAATACATTTAACTATTGGTTTCACTGAGGATTACCTCGCTGAATTCTTCTCGTTTTTAATCAAGATCTGTAGATGCATATTTTGAAGAAGTTACTCTCTCTCTCTCTCTCTCTCTCTCTCTCTCAAGTGCTCGCATCTAACCTCGTCTAATAGAAAAGACTAACGGGCAAGATTTCTTATCGACTAAAGCCATAAAGGGAATCGAATAGTTCTATTTGAGGTCGTTTCCAGTCAGGCTTATCTCTCTGCTGGATAGATTCCAACTCCCTTACCGCCTCATCAAATAGGAGGATGAGGGAGATTGGCTGTAAGAGATACAAGGGAACGAGGGAGATTGACTTTAGGTGATGCTAGAAATACAAGGGGATTGACTGGAAGTGGTACTGGACACTGTAGGAGATAAGCTCTAGTTGATAATGGAAAGGAGATTGGTTCACTGTAAGTGAAACAGGAAAATTAAGATTTTCTGGAAATCGATTGACTGTAGATGAAACAGGAAAATGGAGAGCGATTCTCGAATACGAAAGAGAAAAATGAAGGAAATTGATTGATGCTGATACTTAAAATGGATGGTGATTGGATGTGAATAGGATAATCACCAGCATTTACATGAAAATAAGACAGATTTTATTACCAAGCCTATATTATACAGCCGGATACGATCAAATAGTAACAAAATAATCATATTAGTCTTAATGGGTCTGTTCCCTTCGGTAAGAGAACATGCACTACTTATAAGTGTCTTCATTTGTGGAAAGAAATTGCCCGTTAGAGTATGCCTTATATATTGACATAATCCTCATCATTTCAGTTTTGTTATAGACGTCTTTGGAAACCGTAACCTTTTGAGCTATATGAAAAAAAGTCCACTTCATACATGTTCTCCGTGGAATTGTTAAGTTAATAAGTTTCGAATGGAGGCTTTGAATATTCATTAAATGATTGGCAGCTGGCATTAACAGGGAAAAAGATATAATAGAAAGTACTCTTCTAGCCACAAAAGGTCTGTTGCGTTTACTACTAACCGGAGATATCGTTTACGAATTTAAGGAAGTTTCGTTTATTCTCTCACTCAGTTGTCTGAATGTTTATGAGTAGGTCAGTAGCTGTTCATTGACTTGCTTTGTTTCATTGGAAAATATTAGAATCACTAGTAGTTTTAGTTCTTCAGATTACTGCTTGTAGTAGTAGTAGTAGTAGTAGTAGTAGTAGTAGTAGTAGTAGTAGTAGTAGTAGTAGTAGTAGTAGTAGTAGTAGTAGTACGTCAATAGATCTTGACATAATCCAACATGCATCACGAATGCGGCATTCTTCCCTAAGCTGAATTTTGCACTTAGGTCAAATGAATAAAGGCACATCTATACATACCGACTCGTACAAGCGCCTACACACACACATTTATATATATGCGTATACAGTATATATAAGTCACGTATTCCCATCTTAGCATCGGCAGGGAGTTAGGTACCTGGATTATAATCAGCTGTGGTGATGTCTCCCTGAGTACAGGAATTAGGGCCAGTCATCATATCCCAAAAAAACTATGGTAACCGCAAGGTAAACATTCTAATTTTTTTTTTTTTTTTTTTTTTTTGTTAGATTACAAACGTATTTAAGTACCCACATACATAAATGCTCGCGTGTGTTTGTATATGTGAGGCCATGCTTGCACTTCCAAGCGAATGTTGTTGAATAAATAACAAAGTTCCGAGCCATATTGCTTATCAATTTTACTCCAGACCATTTAAAAGGTGAGGGAGTTACTCCGTAGCAATGTATATCTAATGGATATTATTTTACTGTACCTCGAGTGAACTAATAATGCTTGGAGTAAGAAAACAAGCCGACATTCCGCCGTCTTCATAACTAACTAAAAAAATAGAATTTTTTTTTTTTCAATTTCGTGATAGAGTAATATACCCTAACTCTCAAGTACCAATATACGAAATTAGTATCATCTGACGAATTGGAGGATTAAGATATATAAAATATAATTACACAATAATATCATGATGGCCTAATTTCCTTTTTCAAGGACATAATTAGAAAAAAAATCCTACAACAATCTCTCTCTCTCTCTCTCTCTCTCTCTCTCTCTCTCTCTCTCTCTCTCTCTCTCTCTCTCTCTCTACTCTATAAAATCGTATATCTGGCAACCAAGATCCCGTTACTCGCGTGCGTACGATGAATGCTAAGCAGATTCCGAAGTCAAGTTTTAAAAATGCAAGAGATGTCCCCGCACTTGCGTTTCGTCTTTTAAAGTACATATACGCGTCTTATGTCCATAAATCCATACTGATGTTTATGTGCGTGCATACTAACACATGCACACAGTTAAATACGCTTGCATAGTGTTGCAAACTAGCGAGGTAACGCAGCGTACCACAGCTGTTTACATGTGCACATACCAATACACATATATGATTATACTCATATATTAATCCGTGTATTGATATGTGCATACATCACACTAACACATTCAAACACATGGTAACACTCACTAACTGTCACATTTTACATGAAAATCAATTTGGAACCTATCATTTAATGATATTTTTAATATTCTCAAATGTTCGTTATTTTATCCGACCTAGCTCTCTCTCTCTCTCTCTCTCTCTCTCTCTCTCTCTCTCTCTCTCTCTCTCTCTCTCTCTCTCTCTCTCTCAATAAGCTTACTAAATATAGAAGAGCTATATATATGCTCAAGCGTTTGGTGTAGTTTTCTTCCACCAAGAAAATCATTTTAATGAGTCATCACTAAAAATATTTTTTATCAACAATCGGCTTTAGCCTTTTGGCCCACATACCCTAATACCACGAAGACCTGGAGGCACATTCCTCTCTCTCTCTCTCTCTCTCTCTCTCTCTCTCTCTCTCTCTCTCTCTCTCTCTCTCTCTCTCTCTCTCTCTAAAGCTTAAGCATCAAAACGCCTGGGTGAAATCTTTTAAATTGTCACCGAACAAATCTTTTGTTTATCTATGTGTAAAATATTGATACTTAGGATCATACTCTCCATCATTATTAAGCGAAGCCTTCAGCTTTGGATGACACACAGCCTCATTATAGATTTGATACTTACACAAAAGAAAGAGCAAGATTTTTTTCATGAATTTCTTAAGTTGTGTGAATATATGCAAATGTTTATTTCTTTGTTGCATTTTTATCGTTACTTGTTCATTATTTTAACTTGTATTCGCTCTATTTACGCTGCATATCTCTTATTTTTCCAGATGCCATTTTCTGAGAACAATAATAATGTTGAATAACTTATAATGTCACAAATATGCAAACGCATGCGCAGTCAAAAGAAGGTCAAGGGCCTTTATCCGTTTGTATTCTAATTTTGCTGAACTTTATAGAATAAATTGCAAACTATTTTCAATTGCTAATGTGAATAGGTGTTGGGTCTGTTCCTTATTGGAAGTTATATGACAAAATAGTACCATATGATTTGTGTTTTATCATTTTGTTACATTTTTAAGTGTTTGTTTGTTGATTTATAGATTAGCAGGCTTCATAAGGCTTCTAATTTACCTGGAATACCAAGAAATATCTCCATTAGTTGTCTGATGAGACCAAGTATTGGGCAAATAGGTTAATAGAATAATGATTTATATATGATTTTGTGTACTTGTAACTTTTAACTGTCTTTACCTCTTATCGATGAAATTATTATTATTATTATTATTATTATTATTATTATTATTATTATTATTATTATTGTTCAAATATTCCCTTAAAATAATAAAAAAGAATCCCTAATATGCACAGAATAGAATGCTAATATATAGAAAACTAATAAACAAAAATCTGCGGGAGGATAAAATTGATATAACTAAGTAAAATGTAAATCAATATAATTTATCATATACATATGAATTGTTTATTAATTTCTCTCTCCTTTTTTTCAGGTAAGTCAACCCTACACTAATCGTGTGACGTAGACTCGCGATTGTTTACCGTGAGTACAGAAAATTTTTCGTTCTCTTGGCCCACCTTTCTGCTAGTAGACCATGATAGAAATTCGGCGATTGTTCTGAGTAGGTGAAATTACGTACTATCATTTGGCAAGGACGAAAGGCCTCACGCTTTCTCGTGTTTTAAGAATATTGAAAATTGAAATATGTCGTATTTTTTTTTTACGAGACAACCAAGTTATGAGCTAATAGCTTCGGTGTTGTTTCAGTTAATAAAGAAAGGTCTATAACTTCTCTATAAAATCTGTGGAGATAAGTTATAGAATTTTGAGGTATGAATAAAATATAGGGAAAATAGAAATAAAGTTAGTTAAGTACATACTTCTTCAGATGCGAATTTGGATTCGTTCGATACGAAGATAACATAAAGATAAAAGTTTTGATTCTTCGGAAACGAACAAGATCGTAAGGAACTAATCTAGATTCCTGCGATAAAATCAATAACTAGAAATACTAGTTTAGATTCGCTGAATACGAACAAACAAAGCTGTTAGAAATAATGGTGAAATTACAGCGACCTAGTCGAGCTAATTCTAAATAATGCTTTTACGAACAATGCCGAGAAGAACGCAGCCGATTTCTCCCCCCAAATTCCGGTCGAAGGTCCCAAAAGCGAAGTCCTTCTCGCCGAGTAGATTTGTTCTCCCATTGTAGAAAACTTTTTAAAACCCCTCACTTCCTGATGATCGCTACGCCTACAGCTCGATCCCTCAGTGTCCGCCCATGTAGTTCCCAACGACACGTACGGGCTGTGTGTGACCTTTGGCGTTGTCTTATTTTCCCCCTGACTCAATTAAAAAAAAAAAAAAAAAAAAAAAAAAAAAAAAACTTGCTTAGGCTTAAAGCTCGTTCACTTGATAGGCTTTTTTTTCATTATGAATCAACGCTTTTTGGAAAGGATATGATTGAAGGGTGGATGCAATTTACTGTCTTGATTTAGCGCCACACTCACACTGCTGCAACTTTTGCAGTTTTCAGTTCAGCCTTGGCGAGCGCCATCTGTCTCTTCCTTGTCTGTCATTAGGCTTTTGGCGCTGTTTTTTAATGGAAAAATCCAATTAAGGAGTAAGGTATTAGTTTTACTACGGAAATCTGTGGGGTTCTGTTAGTAGAGGAAATGGTTAGTGGAAAATGGATTTTCATCCGTGTGTGGTTAGCTATATGAATGAGTGGATTATTGCTTGAATTTTTTAGAGAGAAATTTTCGTATATATATATATATATATATATATATATATATATATATATATATATATATATATATATATATATATATATATATATATATATATATATATATATATATAAGCATGGGATGGAGAGCATTTGGTATACAAAATAAGATTATGAGAAGTAAAATGCCACTCTCTAAAGAGAAAAATATTCAATCAGATGATCCTGTCAGTATTAACTTATGCATCAGAAACTTGGAGCCTTATTCAAGCATTAGAACATAAGCTAGTTGCCACTCAAAAGGTTGTGGAAATAATAATGATGGGAATAACACTAAGAGACAGAAAGAGAGCAATTTGGATACGAGAGCAAACCATATCTGGAAAGTCTTCAGGAGCGTTCGCATAAACATTAAAAATAATTTTGCCTGATGATCCAACAGATTTTTTAAATTTTGAAATCAATAAAATTTCAGAAACGATCCCAACACCTCTGAAGCCCGTTACAGAATCCTAGCTGTACTCAAATTCTGTCGCCAAATTAATTTCAGAAATTAGGCTTCAGTTAGTGTATGAGCTATATGATTCTAGAAAATGATAAGGATAAATTAATTTAACAGTTTCTAACAGTTTGGAAAATATTATATAAAATTGAAGAAATATACTTTCTACATTCCACTAGAACTGTTTTACAGAAATATTTCATCTGCGGTTAAAAACCAGAGTAGGAGCATGTCACCAAGTCATTATTACTAAACGTCTGGTGCCAAAGCCTTGAAAAGGTGTAAGGAAAGTCTGGAATGCTCTTCAATTGTCGCATTTAAGAGCATCGAGGTGTAAAACTATACTAAATGTCAGGTATAGTGAAAGACCGAGAGGTGCCTCCGGCTAGATAACACCTTTAGTTGATCTGGAAAGGTACTTTTAAATATAGTTTATTATTAGAATCAAAGTATGAGTTAAAGAGATTTTCATATTTCAGGTATGATTTTTTCTGATATTTATATTGTTTATTACACCAAAATAAGTTGCATGCATACTCCATGGTATTCCACTGTCATAAACTAGAGTTCTCTTGTTTGGGGGTACAGTCAGTCACACTGTTTTATGTTTCCTTATTCTCTTTCCTCACTGGGCTATTTTCCCAGTAGGAGCCCTTAGGCTTTTAGCATTCTACTTTTATAACTAGGGTTATAGTTTACCTAGCAATATAATAATAATAATAATAATAATAATAATAACATCATCACAACTGGACATTTCACCGCACAAAAATATATTAACTTTGGACAGAGCTCTTCTCACCACTTAATATACAAACATTTACCATAAGAAAATGCATTTGGTATCAAAGCATTCTCTTGTTCAGTAGTGAGACAAGTCTCGCCTGAAACCTGAAGATTGGTTTTATCTGATTAGGACACCTTGTTTTGAAAAGCTCGGCCAATCCGGAATAATGGCATTCTCTCCAGTCAACAAGTTTTCTTCCTCTCATTCCTCGCCATCTTCCTATTTTTCTTATCTTGGAGTACTTTTGGGTCACAGGCGAGATATAAAGGGGGCCGGGACGGGAGGACATAGAAGGAAGTAGATGAGGTGGAAATTATGCAATTATTTTATATCAAGTTACTGCTTATGGTATCCTCTCTCTCTCTCTCTCTCTCTCTCTCTCTCTCTCTCTCTCTCTCTCTCTCTCTCTCTCTCTCTCTCTCTCTCTCTCTCTCCTGGTAACTGTCCGATCATTGCGAATAAATCTCTGTGATGTTAAAGACACAAATTTTATAACCTAGGGAGTTTGGTTTGCTTGCTTGGCGCCTAGCTTACCGCCAGGGTGTCTTTAAAAAGTCTTTGTTTGGTTATCTAATTTCGGCTAATCAATTCATTGATTGCTTCTATTCAATTAATTGCTCGTAGATTTATTTCTGTAAACAATCATGTTTTTATTCATTGCTTGATAACCGATTTTATTCGGGTTTTTTCTGCGCTTTTATTTGCTTTTTCTCTTGCATGACTATTCTATTCGATCGACGCAGTTCCCTACAAGAATTCACGCGTTTTGTAATAATAATAAGGATATTGACAATATAAAAATAACAACAACAACAAAAATTCATTTGTACCTCTGAAACTTTTTTCAGTAAATTCTCCAAATTTATTTTTTCTTCTGAAACTTTGCGGAAGCAATCTCACCAATTATAAGAAACGATACTTACCGTAGAATTATGATGGCAAAAATCAACTGCAGACATTGCACCTGTAAATCCAATCTCCGGATATTAGCAATTGGGTTTTAGCAAGAAATAATGATGATAATGACTGGCACATTTTGAGACTTGGTTATCTCTATCCTAAATATAACCTTTGGTTCTTGTGATGTTACAGTTATGGAATTCATATGGAGTCCCGAAGGTTGAACAGTTATCCGATTGCTGTTGATAAAAAAAAAGATTACACTGAAAGTAAAACCAAAAGTGAACCTACGTCCTTTTTCTCTGCCAGTTCTGAAATATATTGTAAAAATATTTATCGTTTGTTATTCTTCATGAACGCAGCTTCGAATATATGGTATAATAGTTATTACAATCTGAATCCCTTATAAACGCAAATTATAATCTATCACAAAGTATCTTGAAATCCTTCCTGAAGATTGTCAAAAGATATCCCCAAGTCTTAGCGCAAATTAAACATCGATTTTTGGAGTCCACATAAACGAAATATGAAGACAATCACTTGTCAATCTTCAGTCCCGATGAAATCAGCCTGAGAAATATCCCTTGACATTTTGAAATACATTTACAAAACAGTCATCCTCACGTCGAACATTTTCGAAGTTAAGATAGAGCCACTGTCGTGTCTCGGCTTATCAGTTAAGACTATTTTGAACGCAAAGAAAGAATAAACAGTTAATGGTTAGCGGGATCGGTTTAGTACTTCGTGTCTTGTCTGGAAGCTGACATATAAACTTATCAGCGTAGTCAGTTATCGAGGGAGTGAGAAAAAAAGAAAATATCAAGAATGATAGATATAATTTCTTTTGAAATGGCGATAATAGATCTTGAGTAAAATCCCATTTAGTTTAACCCCCCATCCATCCACCGTACCTTCCCATACCCCCCCCCTTTTTTTTTTTTTTTAAAGAAGCCAGTAGTTAGCTACCAAGGAGTGACCTTCTACTTCTTTGAAGCTTGGGTCATTTCCGATCGATTTTTAATTGGTTAAGGATGATTTTGAGTTAACAGGACACTTTTTTTTGGGGGGGGGGGGGTGAGATGGGCTCTTAAATTGAAATTGGATTGGTTAATAGTAATTCAATAAAGCAGAGAAAATTGAGCTATTTCCTATGTTATTTTTATTAGATTTCGACATTTAGTCTTTGTGACTCATAGCTGATAGAAACATTATGTCTCTCTCTGTTAGTAAGTACAAGCACACACACACACACACATATATATATATATATATATATATATATATATATATATATATATATATATATATATATGTATGTATGTATGTATACATATATGGATATATATATATATATATATATATATATATATATATATATATATATAATATATATGTATATGTATGTATGTATACATATATGTATATATATATATATATATATATATATATATATATATATATATATATATATATATATATATATATATATGTGTGTGTGTGTGTGTGTGTGTGTGTGTGTGTGTATTGCACGGATATGTGTGTGTTATGGAATATGTTCAAATCAATATCTGCATATGTTTCGTTATTGAAATACTGAATCAAGAAACAAGAAAAAAGTCCTTTTTAAACAAGAACAAGCTCTCTGAGAAACAAAAAAAATGGAATATTAAATATTTCTATACTAAATAAAGTTGTCATAAGAAAGGTGTTCCGACATCCCACCCGGGGACCTGTTTTTTTTACTTCCTGAT